>NW_008614121.1:1101-6456 GCF_000691845.1 Merops nubicus | reverse complement strand
GACCCAGTACTTCAGAGGTGGCCTCATGAGAGCAGTCAAGGGGGAGAAGAACCTCACTCAACCTGCTGGCCACATTCCTCTTGTCTTCTTGGCCATGAGGGCCCATTTCTGACTCACAGTGAACTTGTTGTCCCCCAGCACTCCCAGGTCCTTCTCCACAGAGCTGCTCTCCAGCAGGTCCCCCCTCCCCTGTCCTGCTGCAGGGGGTTCTTCCTCCCCAGCTGTAGGACCCTCCACTTGCCCTGGTTGAACTCCATGAGGTTCTTCTCCACCCAACTCCCCAGCCTGTCCAAGCCTTTGGTTTGCAGAGTCTCCCAAAGTCACCCTCACCTCTCAGCAAAGCCACAGCTCAGAAATGAGAGCTGAGACAGCAAGAGGAGCTCCTCGTGCTGCTTCTCTACCCCAGTGGTGACACCAAAGCAATGTTCTCACAGATGGGTTTAATGCCCTGGTGAACGTGCATGAAACCCCATGATGACCCAACAAGGTCAAGAGCTACAAGGTCTCCCTGTCTCTGCTGTGCTGAGGACTCCAGAGCTGCCCCAGCACTGCAGGGGGGTCTCCCCAGAGCAGGGCAGAGGGGCAGGACCCTCTCCCTTCTTTAGGTTCCTCTTAAATTCCATGTCCTCTTCCATTTCACCTCCACTTTGCAGACAGCCCCAAGAAACACTGTTGGAGCTGCTGCTGGAGAACAAAGTAAAGCCAAGCAGGTCAACTGCAACACAGATTTATAACTCTTGATACCACAGGAGAGACAGCACTGAAACCACATGCAGGAGTCTTCTGCTGGGAGGGTTCCAAGCAGATCAAGCCCTTACCAAGCAGGGTGAAGGCACGTCTGGTCTTCTCAAAGTCACCTGCCTCGTCCACGCCGTCGATAGAGGTGTCCCCTCCCTGAGAAGTGTAGAAAAAGTCTTCAGCACACGCTGGCAGAGAGGAAACAAGAGGAATTCATCAGCAAGTGGCACCTTTCCAGAGGTCTCCCTGTCCCTGAAGGTCACCCATCTCCTTTGAACTATGGTTTCCATCAAGAAGCTTGAAGAGAAACCTTGAGGAGTGACCATAACTACTTCTTGCAGCAAGGAGGCTCCTTCTTCATGCCAAGTTCAACCAGGGCAGAGCTGTGGGGGTTTTTTTTGGGACTCCAATAACCCTCCTTGGCAAGGGTGCAGGTTACTTCAGATACTGAGGTAACTACTTCCAATCTTTTTTTATCCTGCTTCACACACCCATGACCTGCTAAGGTCTTGAGATCTTCTAATATTTAATCTTTATAGTGTCTTATCATATCCTACATCCTGATGTGACATGGGCAGAGGGATTGAGGCACCCCCAGCACCTTTGCAGATGACACCAAGCTGAGGGGGGTTGGTTGACAGAGGTGAGGGACAGGAACCATCCAGAAGGACCTGGACAAGCTGGAGAAGTGGAGCTGTGTCAACCTCAGGAGGATCAACCAGGCCAAGGGCAAAATCTTGAACAAGGTTTGGGGCAGTCTCTGGGGTCAGCCCAGGGTGGGGGTGAAGGGCTGGAGAGCAGGAGAAGGCCCTGGGGGTGAGGAGCTGACCAGGAGCTGGACCAGGGCACTCCCAGATGGTTTAGACTGGAGAGAAGGAATGTTTGACCCTGAGGGTGGTGAGACCCAGGCTGCCCAGAGAGGTGGTCGCTGCCCCATCCCTGGAACCATCCCAGGTGAGGTTGGATGGAGCTCTGAGCACCCTGCTCTAGCTGCAGATGTCCCTGCTCCCTGCAGGAGGGTTGGACTGGATGACCTTGAAAGGTCCCTTCAACCCAAACCTCTCTGTGATGGTGATTCAGACACTTTTAACACCTTTCCCACCTCACACCTAAATCCCAGGGAACAAAGGCAGTGGAGAGTCCCTCCTGGTTCCACCACTTCAGCATCTTTGCTTGGGCAAAGCTGTTCCAGGCTGACAGGAAGCTCAGTGTTGTGGAGACCAAGAGGGATTTCAAATGGGGATGCAAGAAGACATTGCAGGATTTGTTTCCACTTGGAAAAGCTTCACATGCTTCACCCCTCCTTAAATCAAGGCCTTATTTGTGCCCAGTGGTGCCTAGGTCCTGGCAGAGCCCAGGAGGTGGACAACCCCTCCAACCCAACACAGAACAGGTTCTGAGCAGTGGTTTCACCTCCCTTCCAACCAGGGAGGAGGGATTTGCCCAAAAAACAGAGCAGCCTCCTGTGCCTTCCATGTCTGGCTGCTGGGAACCTTTCAAATCACTCTCAACTCTACTTTTTTTTTGCTAGAATTGGCCACCTTTTTTTTCTAGTAGATGGACCACAAGTTACATTTATCACAACTATCTAGAATTGGAAACTTGGAGACTTGGAGGCCACGAAAAATAACATGAAATAGTTGATTTCATTTTCTATTTGGAGTCCAAATTCCTCTTTCTTTTACGTGGTTGGGTAAGATCTAAAACTAGCTTGGTTTTCCTACATTGGAATCCCACTGTTAGTGGAAGAATGGGAGGAGGAGGATGTCCTGAAGACCACTGGCCAAGAGGAATCCATGGGATGAGGTGATAAAATGATTGTGGACTCGTGTGACATCATCATTTGAATGAATTTTACTCCTTCCTTGGTTAAATCTATTAATTATGGATTAATTGCACTCGTTTCATCAGGTTGAGGGGTTTTAGGCATGGTACTTGGGAGAGATTCCAAACCTGCTTGGACATGATGCTGGGCAAGCTGGCTTGGGTGACCTCCCTTTAGGAGGAGGGTTGGATGAGATGATCTCCAGAGGTCCCTTCCAAACCCCACCACGTTGGGATTCTGGGATTTAAGTAGCCAGAGTTTGGAAAAAAAACCAAGAGAGTGTGTGAGATTTAAAGAGGACAAGGATTTGGTGTCATTGGAGAGCAGGTTTGCAATAAATTGTCTGAATGCAAACAATTATTGAAGACTAATTGAAGGATGTGATGCTAAAAATGCTCACACATGCTCCATGTTGACATCTCCACCTCCCTTCCTCACCACACCTCTGAACCCCCCACTGCAAGTGAGAAGCTTCTCACTGAGGTGTCTTCTTGAGGTTCTGCTGCAAATCCTGGGGGGATCCTGGACCTCATTGATGAGCTGTATCTCTAACCCCACCACACTTCCCTGTTGCCACCAAACCCAGCTGGTGGCCAGCAGCACGTAGGGAGGTCAAAATACTCACTCAGCCCAAGGTCTTTGAACTCTGGAAGACTTGCTGAGGCACAAAGCTGGTAGAAGATGTGGTAGTTGCGCTCATCTTCTGCCTACAGGGGAAAATCCTGAGTTACCAGAGGTCACCCTTGAGGCCCCACAAAGCCCAGGGTCATCCTCTTGCCATCCCTCTGCTTCTATCATCAAGATCTCCCCAGGGCCACCAAGAAGATGGAGATCTTTCTGCCACCTGGGAGAAAGGTGCCAAGCCATGTCCTCAACAGTGTCCATCTTGCCAAGGAGATACACCACTGGGCTAAGGTAGCCCAAAAGCATCCCATGGCAACCCAGTGGTGACATAAAACCAGGTGGCCAGCACTGGTGGCTTCCTCATGTTCCTTGTGGGTGGGATTTCTATATCTGGGGTGGGTTTTTGTGCAAGGAGAAGCTTTGCAGATGTTTCTGAGCTAGATCTCAAGCACAAATCAAGAGATCTTGTCCTGAGCCCTGCACAAGAAACCCACAGGAGGTGTCACAGCAGAGACATCATAGAATTGGTTTAGTTGGAGAAGACCTTTAATAGCATCAAGTCCAACTGTTAACCTAACACTGCCAGGTCCCCACTGCCCCGTGTCCCTCACACCACATCTCCAGGGCTTGGAAACCCCTCCAGGGGTGGGGACTCCACCACTGCAGAAGACATTTCTCCTCAGGGCCAACCTCAACCTCCCCTGGGGCAACTTGAGGCCATTCTCTCTTGTCTTGTCCCTTGGGAGCAGAGCCTGACCCCTACCTGTCTCCAGCCTCCTGTCAGGGAGTTGTCCCAGAGAAGGACTTCCCACCCCTGCCCAGCAGCCAGACCAGGAGCAGTGGTCCCTTCTTGAGCCTCCAGCCTCAGGCTGATGGACTGAACAACCAACCAGTGACCAACTACTGATGGTCTCAGCTACACGTTCCTCCAGAATGAAGTTAGGAGCTTGGAATCACCAAGATCTCCTGCAAAAACCTCCTCACCTGGAACACAACCCGTGACTTTTCCAGGAGATAGGTCCTCATGTTGGCCCCCATGATGTGGTATCTTTTGTCAAAGCCAATCTGGATGTACTTCCCAAACCTGCTGCTGTTGTCATTCCTGGTGGTTTTGGCATTTCCAATGGCCTGCAGAAAATCACATGAAATATTCATTTTTAATTGAGATTGAATTAATCTGTAACTTTCTGTTTAAATGTTTCCATTTGGAGGAGGTGTTGATATCAAGTGTCATGGGAGGAGTTATGGAAAATCCCTTCCTGGATGGAGAAGGCAGAGGAATGAGGAGAATTTTGGGGAGGGTTCTTCACTGAAAATGTCTCTCCAGAGTTTTTGTGGAAGAAAAAGGCACGTGGACAGCAATGAGGATCTGTAGAGTCGTTGGATCATCTTCATCCCAAAAGTCACACATCTCCTGCTTTGTCTTGGCCATCAACAGTCATCACTGGCAGCTTTCCTGAAGCCCTCCAAGAGGGAGGGAACCAGCTGCAATCCATCTCCAGATGTTCAGGCCTCAGTCCATGGATTTGGTGAGCTGGCCAGAGCTCCTCTGGGCTTCTCCAGCACCCACCTGTCACCTCTGGGGCAGGTAAAGCTGCCACACACAGCAGCAGAAGTGAGAGGAGAGAGGACAACTCACGTGCAAACATCTGGGGTGCAGCACTGCAAACATGGGGATCCATCAGGCAAGCAGAGGAGACACTTGTGGTGATGCAAGAGGGCCAGGGAAGGACAAGCTTCTCCTTCATGGCTACACCAGGCTTGTTTTCCACCACCATTCCCCTGTCCTGAGATGATGAGCCTCAAGAAGGTGGAGGAGGAGGGATGGAGGGGAATGGACATGTCCAGGAAAGAGTCCCTGAGCCCCTCCTGAGGGCTGGCTGCCTTGCTCAGGTTCTCCTAGCAGAGCACTCCTACCAACTGTGCAGCTCTTGGGGAACACACCAAGCAGGGCTGCTTGGGAAGAGTCCCAGAGTTACCTACCTGAGGTCATCACACTGATGGCATCCAGAGATTGCACCTGATGCCCCTGGTTGGAACCACATCATGGTTTTGGTTGGAATGGACCTTGAAGATCATTGAGTCTAACCATGAACCCATCCCTGCCAGGTCCCCACTGCCCCGTGTCCCTCACCCCACATCTCCAGGGCTTGGAAACCCCTCCAGGG
>NW_008614121.1:0-1045 GCF_000691845.1 Merops nubicus | reverse complement strand
GAGGACCAACCTCACCCGCCCCTGGGGCAACCTGAGGCTGGTTCCTCTTGTCCCATCACTTGTTCTTTGGGACAAGAGCCTGAACTTCTGGCTCCAGGCTCCTGTCAGCTGTGCAGAGCCAGAAGGTCTCCCCTGAGCCTCCTTTGCTCCAGGCTCAGCACCCCCAGCTCCCTCAGCTGCTCCTCCCCACACTTGGCCTCTAGACCCTTCCCCAGCAGCTCCGTTGCCCTTCTCTGGCCACGCTCCAGCCCCTCAAGGGCCTTCTGGGAGGGAGGGGCCCAAAACTGACCCCAGGTTCAAGGAGGAAGCTGCTAATGGTGCCAGTAGCACCACACAGTCTCTCTCCACTCTGGAGCCCCACCAGACTCCAGCTCCTGGAGCTGTGCTGAGCTCAGCTTGAAGACCATCAAACCAAGGAGCAGCTGGGATGAGATACATGGAAGCCATGAGTGAATCTTTCCACTTCCACTCCAGCTCAGGGCTCCTGTATGGCTACAAACCAGGTCTGCCTCCCAAGCCTCTACGGCTCTCAACTCCTTTTGTGACTTCTGGAAAGCCACGGTGGCCACCACGAGCAGGCCACAGGAAATGATGCAGCTTTTACCTCCATAATGGGGCTGGAGGCCAGGACTTTGGCTTCAATGTTGGTCTCACTGGCAGAACCCCCAACGGTGGCAAGGAAGCGCATGGCATACTTGGCAGAGACTGTCTTCCCAGCCCCTGACTCCCCACTCACGATGATGGACTGGTTCTTCTCATCCCTGCTGGAGCAGAGGAGAAAAGCTTTGGTGAGTCAACCCATTGTCTTGTTCATAGTTGGTTCACATCATGGAACAACCTTCCATCTTCATGTCTCCTTCATCTTGCTACTACGTATGTTATGGATTCCACCACCCACGTGATGGACTCCACTACCTACATGATGGATTCCATCACCTACATGATGGACTCCACCACCTACATGATGGATTCCACCACCTACATGATGGACTCCACCACCCACACGATGGACTCCACCACCCACATGATGGACTCCACCACCCAC
>NW_008614120.1:11761-15244 GCF_000691845.1 Merops nubicus | reverse complement strand
CTCTTCCAACCCAAACAACTCTATGATGGCATCTTCTTTAATGCACTCTATACTTTGTCCTTTTCCCTCCCTCCTCCTCCATCTCCTCAACTGTGAGGAGAAGAAGTGAGGAACCAGTTGGTCATTAGCAGCAGCCTGGCTGTGAGGGCATTTCCTAGGTTCAGAGAACTTTGGGAAGCTGTCACTTGCAAGCTACTTAAGAAGACCTTAGTTGGGCTTCATTATTGGCTGTGGCTTGTGTCCAAGGTTAAATTCTCCTCCTTTCACTAACAGGAGTCACCTCATGTCCCTCAGGGGGGGTTCTACCCAAAGGAAACCACCTTTCTGTGCTCAAAACCTGAGTTCCTTTAGAACATGCAGCCCATGGGTGACAATTTGGAACCTTTTTTTAATAAACCCTGTGTGGAAAGAAAGAATTTTACCTTTTTGTGACTATTCCCTCTGGTGTCCTGCTTCCCAATGGAGTCCTGGATGGCAGAACAAACTCGAGTTGAGCAGAGGAGCACCACCAGAACCTGCCACAAGGTTTATCTTCTCCATTTTTAGTGCTGTAGGATGACTTTGAAGGAAGGTATATTCATGGAAAATTAGCATGTAGCTTTAATTACTGAAGAGCAGCAGTGAGGTGTGTCATAGGCCACCTTGGCTGGGCACATCTGTGGGGTAATAAGCAGCCTGGTGGAGTAAATGAAGTAAATTTCAGGCTTGACATTCTTACTAGTAGAATTTTCCTTCAATTTTAACATCTCATTTATTTGTAATTCTCTGTTTCATACCTGCAGGGATGAACATCCCCATTTTCTCTGCTGACAATCCCAAATGCTTCTGATTTCAGGAAACCATCTCCTTAAACATGGAAAATTTGTCTTCTCGTGGTTGTTGCTGGATTAAAATATTGCTCATCTGGGTCTGTTTGCTTCAGTCTTTGCTTTCTGGTGGTATTTGTTGCATCCAAAAGACCTTTGCTCTGATTCTTTTCAGGAACAGAAAGTGAAGACCTCATAGAAGAGTTGCTGTGTTGCCTCATCCAGCTCCTGGTGGAAATTCCCCTCTTGTAAGTTGGCTTTTTGCTTTTTTTTTAGCCTCCTTCTGTAAAATGATTATTGGAGAGAATCTAAAACATGGAATGATGGGGTTAAAACATTTAAATGCTTGTGTTTGGGTGCTGCATGTGCAGTACTGAGGATAACCTCCTGCCAGGACCAGCTCTGAGTGTGCTGTTGGAAGAAGTACCTGAGGAACATCTCAAACCCACTTCAAACCACCACCAGGATTTATTCTGGTTTATGTTGTACCAGTTCTGATGGTTATTTTGGGTACCTCTGTCAGCACACAGGCAGTTGCTGCTGATTTTTGGCTAGAGAGGGTTGTGCTCATTGTACAGGGAGAGGGAGGTTGGAGGTGCTGCTTCATCTCTGAGGGGCACCCCAAGGTCCAAACACAAAGTTCTTCTGCAGTTGTGTGAGTTTCTGAACTGCATGTGCCTTAACCAAATCAGATTATTTATTTAATTCTGTTTTCTGGAATACCATGAAATTGATGTCTGCAGGACCAGGGCAGGGATTGTCCCACTGGGGAGGCCACAGCTCAAATCCTGGGGTCAGTTTTGGGCCCCTCCCTCCCAGAAGGAGCTTGAGGGGCTGGAGCGTGGCCAGAGAAGGGCAACGGAGCTGCTGGGGAAGGGTCTAGAGGCCAAGTGTGGGGAGGAGCAGCTGAGGGAGCTGGGGGTGCTGAGCCTGGAGCAAAGGAGGCTCAGGGGAGACCTTCTGGCTCTGCACAGCTCCTGACAGGGGGAAAACAGCCTCAGGTTGCCCCAGGGGAGGTTGAGGTTGGCCCTGAGGAGCAATGTCTCCCTGGCAAGGGCTGTGCAGGGCTGTGCCAGGCTGCCCAGGGCAGTGGTGGAGTCCCCACCCCTGGAGGGGTTTCCAAGCCCTGGAGATGTGGGGTGAGGGACACGGGGCAGTGGGGACCTGGCAGGGATGGGGGAAGGGTTGGACTGGATGATCTGGAAGATCTCTTCCAACTAAAACCAGTCTATGAGTGTCAGAAGAGAGCAGAGAATGAAATGAGAGGTTTCTGTAGATTGACAGGTTGGTTTCCATGGATTTTTTCCATGGATTTGCTGTATTTGGGCTGTCTTGATTCCACGTCCTGCTGGAACATGGCTCATGACACCTCCATCAGTATTATCTGAAGGAGAACCTACTTTGTTCTTTGCTGGTAAAAAGAAACCTCTCCTGGTAAGTTTTTCTCCCCAGGAGGAACTTTACCCAAGGTTTATTTTGTCTTAAATTCATTTTTTAAGTGTGCCTAAAACGTGGTGCCCTGATTAAAGCATCACAGCTTTGAAGGAGTTTCAGATCATCTCCTGTAGTCTAGGAGGTAGCTCTGGAGATGATTTTAGGTTTGTGCTTCAGATGGTTCTTTTGGGTGTGAAGCTGCTGGAGATCTTCAGTCGTTCCTGAAGGCTCCCTCTTGTCAAATCCAACCTTCCACAGGGATTTAGTGTGGGGGTGTGTAAGGAGGCAGTGAGATGATTTAGTGTGTCCTTCTGCAGAGCTCATCAGGACTTCTGGAACAGATCCACTTGTCTGGAGCAGCTTGGAGGAAGTACAGAGGGGCAGGAGGATCATGAGAGATGTTCCTCAATCCTCCAGGGTTTTGTTTTTCTTCTGTGTGGAGTCCACTGTTGTTTATTCTGCTTTTAGGAGCCAGCCATGGGTTTGATCTTGACCCTTGTCAGCAACTGAACCTGTCAGTGGCTCTGTTCCTGGCTGAAAGGCAGTGCTGGGAGCTGGTGAAAACCATTTATTATCTAACAGAGTGATGATAATTGCTAATTAAAAAAGTTCTAAAACCTCTCTGTAATCTTTAATGTTTGGCTGTGAAAACACACTCACATTTCCTAGGACTGGGGAAGGTTTTAGGGGCTTTATTTTGTCAAATAAGTTGTCTTAGCTGAATTTTTCCTCTTGCTGCCTCATTAGGAAGATTAAAAAGTGTATATTAGTGACTTCCTTACCAGTATAATACCTTTAACAACCTGATAATGCCTTAACTCATTAATTTAACCCCATATCATTGAAATATTGAAACATCTGATGGTTTCTGCAGCAGGATTTAGGAGAGCTGGGAGGTAGGCAGCTTGTGGTGGCCCTGCTCACGTGGGGTCTCTCTCTAAAGATGTGACAGCCCATTCAAGTCCCCGTGCTGAGCCTCTCCTGAAGCATCATTCAGAAGGGCAGTTGGGTGGAGAAGAACCTCAGCAAGTTCAATAAGGACAAGTGCAGATCCAGGGAGGTTCTCCTCCCTCTGTACTCTGCCCTGGGGAGGACACCCCTGGAGTACTGGGTCCAGTTCTGGGCTTCCCAGTTCAGCAGAGACAAGGAACTGCTGGAGAGAGTCCAGTGGAGGCCACAAAGCTGCTGAGGGGCTGGAGCATCTCTGTGTCAGGACAGGCTGAGAGCCCTGGGGCTGGTCAGC
>NW_008614120.1:9848-11547 GCF_000691845.1 Merops nubicus | reverse complement strand
GCTCTGGAGAGATCCCAAACCCACCTGGCTGTGACCCTGGGTGAGCTGCTGGAGCAGGAGGTTGGAGGAGATGATCTCCAGAGGTCCCTTCCAGCCCCACCATGGTGGGGTTCTAATAACAGAGAAGACAAGAGGTACCCATGGTACCTGTGGCAGGTTCATGATCTTAACCCACATTCCACACTGACCACAGACTTTGGGCTTGTCTGAGGCACCACGTTCATGAAGTCTTGAGTCTTTCCTGAGCATGGTCAGAGCTTCTTCTCACCTCTGAGTCTGCTCTGCTGGAAGCCACCTCTGTTAATTTGAAGACATTTTATGGGGCCTCCAGCATTACCAACCCTCCTTTTTATAGTGAAAATTGTTCTAGGTTGCAATCTCCCTCCCAAATCTCAACCTTAACAATGTTTTGACTCATGTAAGGGTGCTCACTGCAGTTCCTGGGAGCTTCAAAGTCAAATGGAGGAGGAAGAAGGGCAATAAAATAGATTCTAAAGCATTTCTTGCCCCTAAAGCAATAGTTGTATTTTAGATTCCTTTCCTAGGGATCCACTTTCCCTGGCAGATGGAGCTGTGCTTGGCTAGCTGGACATTCCCCTGACTCAGCCTGATGGTTTTGTGACCTTTGTGTTGAAGAGGACAAAGGACACACTTTGGAGATACATTTATTATTATTATTATAAGAAAGAAAATGGGATTTTTTGGACCATACCTCCATATTTTGACCTTGTCTTGTATTTTGCCTTATCAAACCAAACTGCTCGTGTTGAAGAACCCCAAACCTGTGGGTGGTAGGGATGGATTCTGGGTGGTTTGGATTTGGTTTCCATGGGTTGAAACCTCACTGCTCAACAACCTCTCACCTCAGCTGAAGCTCCCCAGGGAAAAGCTTTACAAACAAACCCAATGGCTTCATCTTTATAACCATTCCTCCTTCTCCTGCAGAGATATGACATACAGCATTTCTCTGGAGGCTGTGACCACTCTCATTGTCTTCCTCTCCTGCCAACTCTTCCACAAGGAGATCCAAAGGGAGAGCATCATCCACAAGTACCTGATGCATGGGAGATGGTACGTTGGGGCCCAGGGGGCTGCCTCCTGCCACAGCAGATGAGGAGCTTCCAACTGCCTCTTGAGGCTCTGGTTGAAAACTTGGGATCTGTCTGGTTAGAAAACTTGGTTCTGCTCAAAAGAAAACTCCACCATGAGTCTTCTTGTGATGTGAAGAGAAAGAGCAGCCCCTTGGAAGATGGAAGCTGTGGTAGAGGAAGGATGTAGCAAGTGGAATTTGTTCAACTTCTAGTCAGGCTACCATTGGTCCCTTTTCAACTCAAAACTCTCCACTTGGGAGATTTATCTGTTGTCTAGTTGTCTGAGATGTCTGCTGGATGTAAAAGAGGGAGGTGGTGACCAAACTGGAGAAGTGGACCTGGTGTCAACCTCGTGAGGTTCAACAAGGCCAAGGGCAAGGTCTTGGGCAAGGGTTGGGATGACCTCTGGTCTCAGCCCAGGGTGGGGGTGAGGGGCTGGAGGGGATCCTGCTCCTTTGCCCCACTCTGGAGAGACCTCACCTGGGGTCCTGGGGCAGCTCTGGAGTCCTCAGCACAGCAGGGACAGGGAGCTGCTGGAGCGGGGCCAGAGGAGCCCCAGCAATGCCCCGAGGGGGGAACCCCTCTGCTGGGCGCCCAGCAGGAGGGAG
>NW_008614120.1:0-9820 GCF_000691845.1 Merops nubicus | reverse complement strand
GCCAGGGCTTCAAGGGAGCCTAGAAGAAAGCTGGGGACAGTTTTGAGCAGGGCCTGTTGGGACAGGACAAGGGGGGATGGGTTGGAACTAAAAGGGGGGAAATTTGGACTGGATGGAAGGAATTTTTGATGGTGAGGGTGGTGAGCCCCTGACCCAGGTTGCCCAGAGAGGTGGTCGCTGCCCCATCCCTGGCACCATCCCAGGTGAGGTTGGATGGAGCTCTGAGCACCCTGCTCTAGCTGCAGATGTCCCTGCTCCCTGCAGGGGGGTTGGACTGGGTGACCATGAACTGTCCCTCCCAACCCAACCCAGTGTGGGACTCCATGACCTGCAGCAGGAGGAGGGAGGCTCAGCCTGCTCCAGGTGTTGGGATCCCAGGGTGGACCTCAGCCTGAAAGAGAAGCAGGGGAGTGACAGGACCTCAGTTCCTTCTGAGGAAATCCCTCTCTGGTGGGGATGTTTTGCAACCATGCCTCTAGATCCAACAAACTGCATGTGCAGTTGTCACACAAAGTCACTTCCATGACCCAGCTGTTGAAGGTGCTTCTCCAAAAGTCCTCCAGAAGCTGGGGCAGCTTTCCACAGGCAAGACTTTGATGTTCTTTCCCTTTCCAGCCTACTCAAGCCTGGGAGAGTTACTCCCATGTCTTTGCTGTCAAACACCAGCCTTTGCACCCTCCCTGGGCTTTGTTGTGCTAAATTTTAGAAGGTTTGAGTCAACTGAAGGCCTTTTCTTCTCCTTTTCAGTCTCCAGTACACCAGCAGGCTGGTGAAAACCTTGCTCTACAACTTCATCAGACAAGAGAGGAGCCCTCCTCCTGGGAGCCACCTCCTTCAGCAGCAGCCAGATGGAGGAGGACTGCTCTATGGGATTGCATCTGGGGTGGCAAGTGAGTCTTCTCTCCTCCAAACTCTTTCAGACCTTCTGAAGGCTCCTTCTGTGTGACTCTTTGCTAAGAGTCCTGTGGAGAGAAGCCCTACAGAAGAGGACTTTTGGGGGTCCTGGTGGGTGAGGAGCAGGATGTGAGCCAACAGGGGTGTGCTCACAGCCCAGAGCCAACCACCTCCTGGGCTGCCTCCAAAGAGGTGTGGCCAGCAGATGAAGAGAGGTGGTTCTGCCCCACTGCTCCACTCTGGGGAGACCTCACCTGGAGTCCTGGGGCCAGCTCTGGGGCCTCCTCAGCACAGGAGGGACATGGACCTATTTGGGGTGGGTCTAGAGGAGGCCACATGAATGCTCTGAGCACCTCTCCTACGAGGCCAGGCTGAGAGAGTTGGGCTTGTGCAGCCTGGAGAAGAGAAGGCTCCAGAGAGACCTTCTGGTGGCCTCCCAGTACCTGAAGGGACCTCCAGGAGAGCTGGGCAAGGAGTGGTCACAAGGGTGTGGAGTTGATAGGATGAGGAGCAGTGGTTTGGAACTCAAGCAGTGGACATTCAGATCAGACATCAGAAGTTCTTTCCTAGGAGGGTGGTGGAACACTGGCCCAGGCTGCCCAGGGAGGTGGTGGAGGCCTCATCTCTGGAGACATTAAGTCAGGTTTGATGGAGCTCTGAGCAACCTCTAGCTGGGGATGTCCCTGCTTCCTGCAGGGGGGTTGGGCTCCATGCTTCAAGTGACTTAAAATAGTGTAATAACTACTTTTAGATGCCTGTTTTATTCTTTATCATTCCTCAGTGCATCTGTTGAGCCACTCTGGGGCTCTCCTGGAGCAGAAGGTACCTGAAGCTGTTTTCAGGAGGGGGTTTGTACTTTTGGGGATGGTTGGAGAGCAGTTCTCACAACCTGGTTTGATACCTCAACTGACCTGATGGTTTTATTCTCCTTGGATCTCCTCCCTACTCACACCTGAGTGTCTTTTCACCTCACTGCTGCCACGGGGCAAAATATCTTTGGGGGTTTTGTCCTCTTCTCATTCCTGGACTGATTGCCCCCACTCCTGCCTTCCAGAGCTCCTCTCTTGTATCCCACCATGACTTCTGTGCTTCTTCTCTGTCAGGTTTGTGTTTCTCAATGCCAGCTCTTCAGCTCTCAGCCTGTCCTTGTCTTCTCCTAGACTTCCACCCCTTCCCTCATCCTCAACCATTCTCTTCACAGCTCCCTTGACGTCCTCCTACCTCTGTTTTCTTGGTTCCTTCACAAGTACCTGAAGTCACCATCTCTTCTCCTTGGGAATGAAGTAGCTTGAAGTAAAGCTTTAGTAGAGAACAGAACTGTTTGTTCTCCAGAGCAGGAGACTCCACAGCCTCTCTGGGCAGCTGCTCCAGGCTCCACCCTCACCCCAAAGAAGTTTCTCCTCCTGCTCAGGTGGCACCTCCTGGGTTCCAGTTGGTGCCCGTTGCCCCTTGGCCTGTCCCTGGGCACCACTGACCAGAGTCTGGCCCCAGCCTCTTGCCCCCCGGGGGCCCTTTAGCTCTTGATCAGCACTGATCAGATCCCCTCTGTGTCTTCTCCAGCTGACCAGCCCCAGGGCTCTCAGCCTGTCCTGGCACAGAGATGCTCCAGCCCCTCAGCAGCTTTGGAGCCTCCACTGGACTCTCTCCAGTAGCTCCTTGTCTCTCTTGACCTGAGGAGCCCAGAGCTCGTCCCAGTACTCCAGAGGTGGCCTCCCCAGGGCAGAGCAGAGGGGGAGGAGAACCTCCTTGGACCTCCTGGCCCCACACTTTTTCATGCATTCCAGGACACCATTGGCCTTGTTGTCCATGAGGGTCCACTGCTGGCTCATGGTCAAGTACTGGTCCCTCAGCACTCCCAGGTCCTTCTCTGCTGAGCTTCTCTCCAGCAGGTCCCCCCTCCCCTGTCCTGCTGCAGGGGGTTGTTCTCCAATAGGTGCAGGACCCTCCACTTGCCCTGGTTGAACTCCATGAGGTTCCTCACCACCCAATTCTCCAGCCTGTCCAGGTCTTGCTGAGTGGCAGCACAACTTCCTGGTGGAAGCAGTGACAAAACATTTCCTACTAAACCTCCTCAAGGCTTCTGTGGTTTTAAGTCTTCTGTAACTCCTTTTCTGTGGTGTCTACCTGATGTTGTGATGGTGTGGTGGGAGTTCTGCTGCTGTGCTGACTGATACTGTGTCTTCTCTCTTCCCATCCCCTCTCTGTGCTAATCCACCGTGGCCTGTGTGTAGAGGGTGAGATGTCCTAGGAAAATAAGCTGAGAGAGTTGGGCTGGGGCAGCCTGGAGAGGAGAAGGCTCTTGGGGAGACCTTCTGGTGGCCTTTCAGGACTTCAAGGGGACCTAGGAGACACCTGGGGTGTGTCCAAACCATCGAGCAGTGAGGCTGTGGTTTGCTACCAGAGCTTCTGATCTGTGGTCAGACAAATCCAAACTGCAGCCATCTGGTTCCACCTTATTGACTGAAGAGTTCTGCAGCAAGTTCCAGGAGGTGTGTGGGTGATTTATCACTTAGTCCAAAACCTTCAGAGAACCCATGATTAAAAACAAAACTTATTGGCTAAAAAAAATGGAGTTTTCTTCTTTAATTCTTCAAGGGAAATTGCTTGTTAAAGGAAACTGAGAATCAGGCTCAGGTGTTGTAAGAAAAAGTTGAAAATTGGGTATTTTGCAAGCATGAGGGCTAAGAAAAAGGAATTTGATAGTGGTGCAGAGGAGGCAGCTCATGTTTTCCAAACTCTCCTTTCCTCTAGAGAACTCCAGTCATTGAAATGGAGGTAAAGATAATATTTATGATGATAAAAATGTCAATCATCAGTTATTAAACAAATCCTCCAAGTGTTAGATTGGAATTTTTCTGCTTGTCTGGTTCCAAAGGAGGAGGAATTCATGCCTGTGCTACCTGCTCTGTGGAGCACTGCCTGAACTCCTGACAGGAATGACCCACCCCAGTTGTGTGAAGTGTGTCATGAGCCAACTGGTTGAGGTTCTACAACAGTTTTCTTTGCCCTACTAGTAATTTTATCAGAGGAGAAGAGAAATGACTTCAAAGCTTCAAGGAAATTCAACCAGCCTTTGCCTTGGAAAGGGAGTGGAGTAGAAAAATAACCCCCTAGAGAGCATGGGGAGACCTTCTGGTGGCCTTGCAGTCCTTCAAGGGGGCCTAGAAGAAAGCTGGGGAGGGACTTTTGAGCAGGGGCTGTTGGGACAGGACAAGGGGGGATGGTTTGAAACGAAAAGAGGGAGATTTAGACTGGAGAGAAGGAGAAATTTTTGGTTCTGAGGGTGGTGAGCCCCTGGCCCAGGTTGCCCAGGGAAGCTGTGGCTGCTCCATCCCTGGAGATGTCCCAGACCAGGTTGGATGGGGCTTGGAGCAACCTGCTCTAGTGGGAGGTGTCCCTGCCCATGGTGTGGTGGCTGGAATGAGATGTTCTTTGAGGTCCCTTCCAACCCAACCCATTCTCTGAGTCTCTGCACTTAAGAGCTCACATTTCCCATATTGCCTATCTGGACTGAAGTGGTTGATTTTAAGGTTGATTTCACCCATAATTCCACTTCAGCAGGTAACGAATCATTTTGGTTTGAGAGGGGGCAAACATTTTTCTTTCTGTTTGAGCATAAAAAAGTTTGGAGGTCTTCCCATCTTGCTTTTATTTCTCCAGACTATTGCTTTACTTCCTTGGTTTTGTAGACCCGTGGAGGAACTGAGCTCTGCAAGGAATGATCTAAGATTTAATGAGGCCTTTGACTCAAATCTTTGTCTAAAACCAACCAAGACAAAACCCTTCATGTGATTATAACAGAGTTATTTTTCACTTCATGTTCTCCAAGAGCCAGTGGTCACTCCAGATCTCCTGCCAAGCTCTCCTTTCCAACCCAAGCCTTGAGATCTTTTACATAACCTGATAAATGGTGACTTTTCCTTTTGAACCAGCCATCAAAAACATTTTCCACCTTGCCCTGCAAGACTTCCCAGCCAGATGAGAGCAGAGCCAACCAGCTCATGTGCTTCAGTCCCAACTATTTTGAACAGTCACAGGTTTAGAGTTCTTTGTCCTGAAGCCAGTTCCTGTTGTGGAGTAATTTGGAACTTCTCTTTGGGGGTTCTAGAGCCCTGAAGGTTCATTTTCAGGATAATTGGGTTTGTTTGTCAATTTTTTCTCTTTTCAAGCCAGAGGCATTTTCCAGAGTGACTCACTTTGAGGAAAGAAAAATACTATTAATGAGTAAAGAACCTGGCACCTAGGAGTGGACATCCTGGTGAGAAGAATGCTCTGCCACTGGTGAAAAAGACATGGCTGTAGGACATGGAAATGAAATTCTTATCCTTGGAGGAAAGTGTCAAGTTTTGCTTTGGCTTCTCAGTAATTTGGGTTTTTCATTTGGATTTTTTGGGGTCAGTTTTGGGCCCCTCCCTCCCAGAAGGAGCTTGAGGGGCTGGAGCGTGGCCAGAGAAGGGCAACGGAGCTGCTGGGGAAGGGTCTAGAGGCCAAGTGTGGGGAGGAGCAGCTGAGGGAGCTGGGGGTGCTGAGCCTGGAGCAAAGGAGGCTCAGGGGAGACCTTCTGGCTCTGCACAGCTCCTGACAGGAGGAAAACAGCCTCAGGTTGCCCCAGGGGAGGTTGAGGTTGGCCCTGAGGAGCAATGTCTCCCTGGCAAGGGCTGTGCAGGGCTGTGCCAGGCTGCCCAGGGCAGTGGGGGAGTCCCCACCCCTGGAGGGGGTTCCAAGCCCTGGAGATGTGGTGTGAGGGACACGGGGCAGTGGGGACCTGGCAGGGATGAGTCAACAATGGGACTTGATGGTCTTAAAGCTCTCTTCCAACCAAAATAATGCTGTGTTCTACCACCTCTCTGGGAAACCTTTGCCAGAGTCTCACCACCCTCACCATGGACCCTTTCTTCTGTCCTTCCTTCCTCCCTGGTTGAGTTGAGAAGGCAGTGGTGGAGTCCCCACCCCTGGAGGGGTTTCCAAGCCCTGGAGATGTGGTGTGAGGGACACGGGGCAGTGGGGACCTGGCAGGGATGGGTCAACAATTGGACTTGATGGTCTTAAAGCTCTCTTCCAACCAAAATAATTCTGTGTTCTACCACCTCTCTGGGAAACCTTTGCCAGAGTCTCACCACCCTCACCATGGACCCTTTCTTCCTTCTGAGTTGAAGACCATCACCCCTTGTCCTGTCACAGCAGGTAATAGTTTGGTGAGCAGTCATTGGAGGTTGCCACCACACTTCAACATCATCTCACCTGGTTAGGGTGAAATCTTTACTCCTTTCAGGCATTTTTTCTCCTATTTGGCTTCTTCTTCTCTTTTCCAGTTTGGGGATTTTGTGCATTGTCCTTTCTATTAAACCTCAAATCAAAGATCTGCTGCAAAACTTGGTCTTCAAGGTGATGTTTGTTGCTTCTAGGTCAGAGCAGATGGTCAGGAGCTGTAGAACTTGTGATTTTTTTAGGAGAACAGTTGTTCCTGGCCAGGAATGAGATGTAATCTAGGTGAGAGAGCTGCTTATTATGGAAAGGATTTCTGCAACTCCAAGTGAAGCATTTTCAAGTTCTGCAATTAAAAAAGTTGTCCTCAAATCATCTCAACCTGGATGGAAAATCCTCTCATTAGCCACGTTCCTGCTTTTGCCCAACCTTCTGGTGAACTTTTCTGCTCCCTTTTCACTTCCAGTGGCTGCTTCCAGTACATTTTTTTTAGTTAGAATTGCTGGGTTGGAGAGAATTTTAGTTGAGAATTTTACAGGGAATCCTATTTTAATGAGTTTTTTTTCTGATTGAGCCCTCAGTTCACTTGTAAAAGTCTCAGAAATGAAGGTTTAGGTAAACTTATAGCAAAGTATACATTAAGAAGAATCTCAAACAATTAATTTCAAGATCATTAGCATGAAATTGTTTTAACTGGAGCCCCCTGCAGCTTGTCTAGTCAGATGAATGAGCTGTCCCATCACTTGTAGCTGCTCGTGGAATTTTGGGTCTGGTTAAAACTTTTCTTTTTGCCATTTGGCTTCTTGGTGTTTTGACTGGAAGAAGCAAAAACAACTTTGGGAGTTTGTGCAGTTGGGTGTGTTGGGAAATAACACGTTCTCATGGCAACACTTCTCCTGCTGCCTGAAGAGGAACCTTGGAGTCTTTAATAGCAACTTTTAAAAGATGCTATTAATCTTGAAGAGCATTTTTTTTCTACACAATAAAATGGCATCTTTTGATTTGCAGCAGGGAATATAAACTCTCCAAGAGTTTACTTCAGTTTTTATTGACAGCTCTCCAGTTAATTGATGTGGAATTAATTTTTCCCTGTGGGTTGATACTCAAGCACAAGGGCAAGTGGTAAAGCTGGAAACCCAAAGTACTGGTAATTATTCACAGAGTCATTAAGGTTGGAAATGACCTCCAAGATCGAGTCCAACCATCAACCCAACACTCCCATGAGCACCAAACCATGTCCCCAAGTGCCACATCCACGTGCTATTGAACCCCTCCAGGGCTGGTGACTCCAGCACCTCCCTGGGCAGCCTGGGCCAATGTCTCACCACTCTGCCAGGAGAGAAATTCTTCCTCAGATCCAACCAAAACCTCCCCTGGAGCAACTTCAGCCCATTGCCTCTCCTCCTCTTGCTGGTTCCTTGGGAGAAGAGACCAACCCCACCTCACTCCAACCTCCTTTCAAGGAGTTATGGAGAGCCAGAAGGTCTCCCCTGGGCCTTCTCCAGGCTCAGCACCCCCAGCTCCCTCTGATGCTTCTTATCAGCCATGTTCCTCAGACCCCTCCCCAGCTTTGCTGCCTTGCTCTGGACCTGCTGCAGCCTCTCAAGGTCTTTCTTCTACTGTGGCTCCCAAAACTGACCCCAGGACTCAAGCTGTGACCTCCCCAGTGCCGAATCCAGGAGCACCATCACTTCCCTACTCCTGCTGGACACTATTTTTGATCCAAGCCAGGCTGCTGGTGGCCTTCTTGGCCACCTGGACACACCCTGGCTCATCTTCATCCTGGTGTCCACCAACCCCCCCAGGTCCTTTCCCACCAGGCACTTTCCAGCCCCTCTCCCCCAGCCTGGAGCTCTGCAGGGGGTTGGTGTGACCCAAGGGCAGGACCCAACTCTTGGTCCTGTTGAACCTCATCCCATTGGTCTCAGCCCATGGATCCAGCCTGTCTTATCATTCCTTGCCATCCTCCTCTGTGGGAGGAATGAGGGAGGCAATAAAAAACCTGGATGTAAGAGTTGATATATGGGATATTATCTTCTTAAAATTTACTCTGAGTCTATTTTGGACTCCTTGAATCCTCATCTGCCTCCAAGAAATTAGTGGGTTTTGTTCACTTCAAGGGATCTTCATTAAGCTGTGATGTGTTTGGGTTGAGTTTTTCTCTTTTGGCCCTCTCCCAAAGGGTGATTAAAAACCAGTTAATGAGCTCCATAGGCTCTGCTCGAGGATGTGAGACGTGTTTATGCAACTTCTCAGTGATTTGGGGTGTTTGAGTTAGAACAGAGGCTTTTACTGCAAGAAATACATCAGGACAGTCCTTCTTGTGGAGGCAGGTGGTTGTAGAGGTCCTCCTGCTCTTCTTGAATCCACAAACTCAAGCAGGAGCAGCTTGGCTTGGCTGTCATTATATCTATGGTGAGGATTCATGGAGTCCTAGGTTGCTTTGGTTAGGAGGGACCTTTGAAGGCCATCAAGTCCAACCCTCCTCCACTGAGCAGGGACATCTTACAACTAGAGGGTGTTGCTCAGAGCTCCATCCAACCTGACCTGGGGTGGTTGCAGGTGAGGGGAGAGTGACTTTCAGTCCTTCAAGGGGGCCCAGAAGAAAGCTGGGGACAGAGTTTTGAGCAGGGCCTGTTGGGACAGGACAGGAGATGATGAAGTTAAAAGAGGGAGATGTAGAAGAGAGAGAGTGAAGATATTTTAGACAATGAGGGTGGTGAGACACTGCAGGAGGTTGCCCAGAGAGGGGGTTGATGACCCCACAATGGCTTCTCCCACTGGTCTTGTGTCAGATGTGCTGATGTTGGAAAACATCTCCAGCAGACTTCATCTCCCTGCTGGTGCCTGACCTTCTCAGAGTGCTTCGTTACCACCTCCATCACTTTGGGACCTCTCTGAGGAGCTGTCTGCTTCAGATTGGTCAAAAAAAAGCTGTTCCTGTTAATTCCTGAGTTATTTCTGGCTTGGCTCCACAGGGTTTAACAACCTGCCAAAGCTGAGGTACCTTTCTCCTTCTTCATTCCCAAAAGACTTAATCTTTGTACATTTAATGGTCTCCTTCCCCTGGAGTTGAGTCACGGGGTGGTTTTGTTCTGGTTGGGTCTCTAATCTCTGATATAAACCCTCTCCAAGCCCTTAACATGATGACTTTGGGTTGTCTTATGTGGAAGGTTGAGGAGGGGTTTGGGTTTTTGGAGGGAAATCAGATCATGACCTTGAGATCATGAGGTCAGATCGTGACCAAGCCACTAAGGTTGGGCTCTTCTCCCAAGGAACAGGTGATAGGACAAGAGGAACCATCCTCAGGTTGCACCAGTGGAGGTTGAGGTTGGCCATGAGGAAAAATGTCTTCTGGCAAGGGCTTCATGGGAAGGGAGAGTAGAATTCTGGGAGGTTTCAGCAGAGTTGTCTCTTCAGCTGGAAGGAAAAACTTGGGTCAGATGAATTCCACCAAGAATGGGAGATGGTTCAAGAGCATCGAGTCCAACCAGCAACACCTGTAGTTAAAAAACAAAATAGCCTGAAAATAAAAAGGCCTAAAAAGAAACATAAATATATTTTTATATTTTCTAATAGAAAAATATACATGACCTAGTAGACTATGTAAATATCTATTTTAATGTAGATTTATGCAAATATGTCTAGATCTAGGTGGATATCTAGATAGATCTAGATCTAGATGGATATCTATATATATCTATATATATTTATAGATATA
>NW_008614119.1:17212-17473 GCF_000691845.1 Merops nubicus | reverse complement strand
GGTCAGGAAGGAATTTTTTCCCCTGGAACAGAATAACACGGGTCCCCAATGCTTTTTCTTACCCGGCCACACTGAGTACAGCCCTTTGCCAGGGCTTCTCTGGGCCATCTTGGCTAAGTGCCTGCCCACTGTTCTCACAACGGAAGACTACCAAGGGTGCTTTGGATCTCTCAGGATCTGCCACTTTTCAGCTGTCCCTGATGGCAACAAAACACCATTCTTCTCGGTCTCTGTATCATTCACAGTGCTCTCAGGCCAGGC
>NW_008614119.1:14140-16649 GCF_000691845.1 Merops nubicus | reverse complement strand
GCGTTGGAGGCTGCTTGCCCCATTTTCTCACCTGTCTCACAATGGCAGTTCTCTGCTCCCTGCAGGTGCAGGTGCAGATAGGGGAGTTTTGTGCTGATTATATGGAACGATTGTCTGCCCACAGCCCCATCCCCACACTTTACACATCTGTAACAAAAAAAAAGTATAAATGTCATCCCTTTTTGGACCCAGTTTGTGGGACGAGAATTTTGCACCAAATTGCAGGGACTGACCGAGGGGTTTGTTCTCCTCGCCCTTCCCCAGCAGGGACGCCTTTGGGTAAGATTTGCAGCCAACATGGGGCATGAACAGTGCAGCCTGAGTGGCATGCCCCAGTGCTGGGCAAACTGAAGAAGCTTGTTGTCAAGGCTGCAGGGATGGCATCCTGAGGAACCTGGACAAGCTTGAGAAGTGGGCGTGTGTGAACCTCATGAGGTTAAACAAGGCCAAGTGCAAGGTCTTGCACTTGATTTGGGGCAATCCCACATATCAATACAGGCTGGGGGATGAAGGGATCAAGGGCATTTTTCTTGGGGGTCCACAGTTTGTATACCAGGTGAAAACTAAAGGTACCAATCTGGAACAAGTATGAGGTGCACCTTCTCTCAGATGCAGGCAACCAAGAGCTGTTGGAAGGAAGAACTTTGGCAGGACCATGAGGGGAGGAAAAGGAGCAGCTGTGGACATGCAGAGGTTTACGGTCTGCATCAAGTGGGATGTTACTTTGGAGCCAGAGGCCTCCAAAAGGTACCAGGTTGGCACATGGGAGCAGAGCAGTGTTGGATAGGTCTCCATTTCTCCTTCGCAGGCTTGCTAGTTGCTTGACAGAGCATGTCTGTTCTGAGAGCAGAGTGACTCAGAGCCCCTGCACCAACGTGAGCTCACCAGCTCAGATTCCTGGCACTCAGCATGGTTGCCTTGTCCAGGAGGTGTGGGTAATGGCCTCCAGGGTGAAGGGCCATGTGGCTGCTCTTGGAGCCATGGCTGCCAGGGACAAAGTCCACATGGTACCTTCTTGGTACCCATGACTCATCTCTGCCCCATCCCCTGGTGCCTCTCAGCTGCAATCAGAAGGGGGCTAGTGGCATTTGCAAGGGGATGGCCTGTCCCAACAAAGTGATGCCATTGCCACTGTGGTCCTTGTCAGTCTGCAGCTCCCCACAGCCATGGGCAGGAGAGTGCACGGCCCTGGCCAGACCTTGCTGCAGGCAGTGCAGGAAGGGCTCTGCCTGTTCTGCTCCCCAGGGAGAGGCAGGAGCCGTGCACCCTTGTGTGGTGCCCGGCACGTCTGCTGCTGCATGGCCTGACCTCCAGATGATGAAACTGGTCATGCAGCACAGGAAGAAGGTGGATCTCCAGGACATGTGTGTAGTGCTGTTGCATGCCTGGGGCACAGGGGCTGCTGCTGGGCACCTGCAGCACCTCATGGCTCTCTCTGGTCTCCCCCAGCTTGGTTCCTTTCTCTTGAATTCTCCACTGGGAATGAGTACCAGACAGCATTCTTGAGCATGAAAGGGGTCAACTGGAGCCACCACAGAGGGTCCTTGATCTGTGACACACCATTCTGTTGTTCCACATCTGGAGGACTGAGGGCATTCTATGGGGGCGTGTGCAGTCTGTGTACCTGGTGCAAACCAAAGGCAATATGCTGGAGCAGGCAGGAGATCCTGCCTCCCTAGGCCACAGGCAAGTGAGGTCATGGTGTGGGGAAAGGGCAAGGAGAAGGTGGAAAGGAAGGAGGAGAAGAATGAGATGGAGAAGGAAAAGAGATAGGCATGTACCTGTTCAGGTGGAGGGGATGTTATTTTTGCTGCAGCAGCCTTCGCTGCCCACAACATCACCGAGGCAGCGTGGCCATCAGTAAACAGACTTCCCTTCTCCTTTGCAGACGTTGGTGGGACTGGTCAAGGACACAGCATCCTCTGTAGCACTTCGGGAGGCGAGCCTTTAAGTTTGTGCACCCTGAAGCCCTGCATATTGCCCACCGTTTAAGGGAGGAGGCTGTGTGTAGGGAGCAGAGCCCCTACACACCCTGGCCCCACTGGAGACCCGGCCCCACTCAGACTGGAAAGCTCTCCCCTCCCTGGGGGTGTTTTGCCAATGACTAGGCCTAACACGAATGACATAGCCAGCAGAAAGACAGAACACTAAGTTGTCTGTATTGAATATAGAAAAGACATTATGTAAATGATTGCTGGGGGTACAAACAAGTCAATTAGTTCACATGCAATTGACGTTCCTCCCAATGATCCCAACAACCACATCGCCTGACCGACAATATGTGGAACAAAGAACCAAGGCTTCCCATAGGTGGAATGGGAAACAGCCAGACCAGCCAGTTAAACACATCAGAGAAAGGTGGCCACATGGCCAGCTCTCACCCTCCTAGCCCACGTTTACAAAGGTCCAAGCTGACCGGGGCCCAGTCCCAGGAGAGTCAGGAGGTCTGCCCTGAACCAGGAAGCTCTGTGGAGTGCACTCCACAGACCGAAGCTCCCGACTCCCTGAC
>NW_008614119.1:10624-14109 GCF_000691845.1 Merops nubicus | reverse complement strand
CCCCAAGCAGACCCCTGACCTTTGTCAACTCACTGCGGGACCTCTGGGGCTCATTTCCCTTCTGGCTCTCCCTGCAGGGCCGGCCGCACCCTGGGGGGAAGCTATAAGGCAAACTCACCCCCTCTGTATGAAGGGCTGTGGGAATCACCCATATGTCAGCCTTAATTCGGGGCTCGGGGTTCAAACCCCAGCATTTCAGGGGGCTGCACTGACCTCAAGGTTCATGGGCTTCTGGCCACCCTCTCTCCTGGTGTCTAGCTACTTGGCGTTTTCACTGAGGCAGCCCTGCTGGAAAGCCTTTCCTTGCATGACCTGTCAGAGGGATCAGGCATGACAGCCATGGTGGCATCTCTCACACTGTCCTGTCCATAGGATCCTGCCCTCCTTTCTCAGGCCATAAGGAGACCTCTGGGGAAGCTGTCGATTCTCCCAGGCTCTTCTTGACAGCCAAGGCAAGAATCATGGAGGTTTGTGAAGCAAGGCTGGTAGTGTGAAGTCCCTTGTATGTGTTGTTCTGGAGGGGACTTCAGTACCATCTGTTCACAAGATTGACTCAGATTGACTCTAGCTGCCATTTGTCTTCAGCAATGGATTCCTCAGATTTTCCAGCTTTTCTGTACTGTGTACTTTACTCTTCTAGGCTGCTTTTCACAAACAAAAGCCTGGAACTTGGGAGAGAACAAAAGTTAGTTTTAGATACTTGTGCTCCTTTCCAAATTTGTTTCCTAATGCTTTGCTCAAGGTGGAGATGAGGACTGGTGTCTTTCAGGGGCCATTTTGCTTTGTGAATTTGGTCCTTGAGATTTCTACAGTTTTTTTTTTTTTCTAAACACTGGGAGTCAATGCACTCCAGAGAATCTTGAAATGATGACAGATCCCTACTTACAGCTGTTATAGCTATCAGTGCCTTCAGCTGAAATCCAATGCAAAATACTACAATTCAATACTTGATTGATTTCTTCATCTCTATTTCTTTATGTGCTTGACTCCTTTGTGTATAGACTTTATGGCTTTTCTTGTTACTGTAAGGCTGTTTAATTAAGAAAAAAACCCCAAAACCTCAAGAAACGTTAACAGGAATTGCATTCTGCATTTGGTTCTCTGCAGTGGGTGCAACATTGCCACAGTCCAGAAGAGGGTACTAGTGTTTCGTGCCTGGGAAGTCCAGGAACATCATTTAGAAAACATTCGAACATCTAAGGTAACGATGAAAATGGGCTTATCTAATGATAATAAAAGTTGAGGTGTGAAAACGGAGCTATTGAGAGATTTTAACAAAACAACAAAAGATCTGAGCATAAAAATTCCATCTATCTTTGCTTTTAGAGTATACTTACATTGACGATTTATAGAAAAAAAAAAAGGTAGGTTAAATGGAACTGTTTATCATCAGAACGGAAACACCTGAGATCCTA
Organism: Merops nubicus; assembly: GCF_000691845.1. Lineage (NCBI taxonomy): Eukaryota > Metazoa > Chordata > Aves > Coraciiformes > Meropidae > Merops > Merops nubicus. Next base: position 12,694 of record NW_008614119.1, on the reverse strand, counting down.
CTTGTTTTCCAACAATGTAAAATAAATGAAGTTAGGTTATTTTGGTAACGTACCTGGGTTTAACTTGATTTTCTGTTAAATGGCTAAGCTTTTCTGGGTAACAATAAATGGTCTATTAAAAATTGAATAATTTCATTTGAAGCTTTCTGCTGTAAGCCATTTCCAGAATGGATGAATATTTTCTTTCCCACAAGGATTCCTTTAAGTGAACACTCTGGTACTTAGAATCTGGGTATTCCAAATGCCTCAGTTTCATTAGGAATAGCTTTTTGGGAGTGGTGTAAAAATTTTTTTTCATTATTGTTCTATTATTCAGTGCTTGTAAGTATATACTGAAAGAATTTAAAGCCAGTGCTCTTGTAGCTAATATTTGTCTTTGGAGAAAGGGGCTCGTTTCTTACATCTGCTCAGTGATGATGGCATCTCTAGTTATGTCAGTTTTAGCTTGTATGCACAACGTTAAATGAAGTATTTGTATTCGAACATTTTTCGTGTTCCTGTCATCATGCATAAAATCATGCAAATGAGTGCCAAGTAACTAGTGAAGACACAACATGAAGCCTTTGAACTACTATCAACTTGTTTGGAGCTGGGGACTGGGTGTATGGTCTGGGACTGAGAACAGGATTGAATGCTGTTTTAACAGTTTTCAGGACAATGTGTGGACAATATGTCCTATGTATGATCTCCCTACTGCTAGTGTGTACCAGAAAGCAAGTCTACTGAACTGTTAACAATGATGCCAGCTAGCATCTGTGATTAGATTTGAATAGAGAACTCAGGGCTACCTCAAACTTCCAATTAATGGTTTGTCAGTTAAACCACGTCATTATTCTCATTGCTGCTACTAAACAGCGAGGCAATGTATTTAGACCAATAAATAAAGCCTCGTGGCTTTGTATTCAGTCCTCTTGATTTGTTGGCTGGTGCTGGCAGCTGTTCTGTATGGATTTCTCTGCTTTCTCACATAGCTGTCACCAGTTCATTATGCTGACAAAAAGCAAAATAGATATTTTTAAGTGTGGCTATCTGGGAGATGACACCATACAAAATAGCTACCACCAATAGGCTAAATGCATTTTGTGGGTGACCCCAAACAAGGCCAGTGGTACAGAATTTTAAATGCTGTATGTCAACACTGTGGTTTACAGTAGACTGTACTGATTTTCAGTCTGTGGATGGGAAAAAATAAGTTTGGACACTCGTAGTGTGTTTGCTCCCACTCTTTCTTTGTTTTCTAACTAATAATATTTATATTGTCTGTTTTTTGTCTTTTGTTTATCCTTCTCTTCATCAGTCCTTGTATCTTCCCACTCACTTTTCAAGTTTCCATAGGACTAATAGCACAGTGGCAAGACACCTATGGTGGTTTGCCCTGTGAACCGTCAAAAACATCACAAGTTGAAATGCCAGCTCTTGAATCTTAATGATTGACAATGATATTCCAAATAGAAAGAACAGCTTAATTTGCAGTTAACATGGCAAGACATTTCCCTGACAGTTTAGAGTATCTCATCTTTTGTCAATAAACTAAGCAGATAGGACTACAGATGATACCTTGAGGCTATATTATAATCTTTCTCCACATATTGTATTTGCATTTACAGCTGTAATTTGCCGTGATGTGAAATGCTTTAAAAGTTATCTTATAAAAGATTTCGCTATACAAGGAAACAAATGTACTTCAGACTTACAAAATCAAGCAAACATGATCTGGAACTCACTGGGGAGAGTAAGTACAATTGACTCCAGTGGCCTTTCCTTATTAGCTTATTTGGTTTCAGTTATATACAGAGCCGAGCTGAAAAGGACTCAAGGGGTTGTCAATCCATCCCTCTGCCTGAGGCAGGGTTAACTGTACCCATGCCATTCCTGGCTGGTGTTTGTCTAGCCTATTAAAAACCAATGATGGAGATGTGTGTGTACTCTTCAGGCAATGTGTGCCAACACTTTTCCATCTTCACCCTCAGCAGAACTTACACTAATGTCTTACGTGGCTTCTCCTTTCTGTAACTTAAGGCTGTTACTGTTGTGCTATTCTGAGGGACTATTCCTTTTTATTCTGCCATA
>NW_008614119.1:0-10593 GCF_000691845.1 Merops nubicus | reverse complement strand
CTGCTGAAGATGACAATATTCCTTCTCCGTAGGTGAAACTACCCTCAGTTCACCCCCTTCATCCTCCTTGGGTTCATGCCACTGATGCTCTGTGTCCTTTTAAATTGGTCTGCACAAATCTTGTGATGCAACACTGTACACAGACTCCCAGAGGATGAGTGTATATTCATAGGTTATCTTGGCTGTAGCCATGTTTATAAATGCTTGTATGATGCTTGCTTTCCTGCAGAAATCCATGAAACCATGCTCAATATATGTGCTGTCATCCTGGACTCCCATTCAGTAAAGATGCTATGCACTTTCTTCCTTGTATTTTTCAGATGATGATTTCTGTCTGCGTGTAGTTTTTCACATGTCTTTGTTAAAAGTATTTTCTAAACAACTTTGAATAAAAATATGCCTGTGAAGGAATGAATGCAAGGTTAGACTTAGTCAGTGTACTGTCAGGAATTAGCAGGTGAAAGTTCTCCTGAAGGTTACAGATTACGTTGAATTACCATATCTGGGAAACCATCTGTCTTTATTAGTGGAAACCAATGAACAGTTTTTCCTGCTCAACCATATTCAACTATGTTGTTCATGGAGTTGGGTGAGTGCCTACCTGCTTCAAACTTTATTTTTATTCACTCCCCTTATACCTGTTTATAAAAGGACTGGATGTCTTGATATCTTGTTCCCTGATAGGGGGTAAGAGAATGATTGCTCCTGGGTACCTGATACCTTAGAACAGGACCTCTTCCTCTTAATGAGGCCTCTTTCTTGAATTTTCATTATGGGCAGAAAGTCTTATATTTTCCTGTTATACTGAACCACACATAGTTGCCTGTAAGAAAGAAGATTAAGTATAAAATACAAATGTGTAAAAATGTTGGAGAAAAATCAGAAAGGGCTGACAGAAAGTGAAGGTAGGAAATACCTTAATGGAAGGAGGTCTTCCTTTTCAGTTTTAAAATGCTGACACCCAACGGACACTATCACAAAAATGCTGTGGTGAAACCTTTGAATGAGCAAAAGATTAGTGAGAATACGGACTTTAAGAATGCCAAGGACAAGTAATGTGGAAAGGAGGCTAAAAAGGAACGTTGACGATAGATAGGGTAAACTCAGTGCTAGTAGGCAACATGGCTTCTAAAGAGGGGAGAATGAACAAGAAAGTAAATTGGAAAGTTCAATTCCACCTGCTGGAGACAGTTGGAAGAATGCTGCAGATTTAAAAGCTCCATGGGCTGGGCCCTTAAACTGTCCATAACTCACAACTGACCATGAGTATATATATGAATATATGTATACACAAACACACATGCTTAAGTAATTGGAATGAGTTTGTTTTGTTTTAAATAGTTTTGAAGGGTTACCTGGTGCAACTTGAAAACAGGGTTGTCTTCAGCTCATGAGAGAAAGATGTTATGATGCATAACACATTAACGATTGTGGTGGTGACGGTTATTTTCTGTGCAATTGTACCTTTCTTAAACATTAAATTAAGAAACAGCTTTTTTAAAAAAAAGTAAACAGTATGTCATCTTCATATGAGAGAGAAAAAGCCAGATTTTAGGTTTGGGGACAGAGAAAGCAGCAGACATGTACCTCGTCACGAAGAGAACTTACACACTTTCTGGTAAGGGTAACAGAGTTATTTCACTGGTGTGCTGCTTGTTAATGCCCAGAACCATCCTTTCTATTGGCAGAGGACAGAATATTTCAACTGAGCTGTCAGATGAAAGCACAAATATCTCTTCCAAAAATGAGAAAACCAAACTGCTTTGATAGAACTTGATTTTCCTTCTGACCTCTGAATTGAGGATGTAGAGGAAAGGAAGAGAAGGAAATGATTTTGGTGGCAATACTTCTCTATTAAACATGTTCAGTGTTCTGTTTCAAAAAGAACATCCATCAATATTGCAAGATTGCTCAGTGGAGCAGCTGTGGTGGTCCAGCGTATGCAGGTTACGAACCATTGCCACGTATTAGCCATCTGGGGGTAATTGGAAATGCCTGTCATTAACTGCCTGGGGCAGCAATTTGTAGGAGCTACAGTGCATTATGACGGATTAGCTCTGCAGCTGAAGGTGTCACAACCCATTTCTCTGCATCTTCTTTGGACTAACATTGCAAAGTAGCGGCTTTTATTATTCCAGTTTCGAGGGCAGGAACCTAATTTGTAAAGATGCTGTAGGACAGAAGGGAGGAAATGCTTCAATAGCTGCTGTGCCTGCGAACTAGGCACGCACTTGTGTTCAACACTTGGCCACCATCACGCTTACCTGCTTCAGGGGAGTCCTCATTCCGGAATTGTTTACATACTTCCACAAACTCAGGAGCTGAGCCAGTCTGAAACTTATTTACTAGGATGCTCCTTCAAGGGTTGGTAACCTGCCATCTCACTTTCACCTGTCCACTTCTAACTCTCTATGCTCTTGCTGACCTTCTCAGCTGCCATCAGTCTCATGCTGCTCTGATGGTCCCTGGCAGCCCAGCTCGTTGCAGTTCCTGCTGCATGGAAGGCAGAGCCACTGAGTCTGTGGTGCCACTCTGCAACACTGGCTTGAACACCCTTACAAGCAATATTAACCCTCCATTATGTTTTCCCTTTGTGAGATCCATTCTGAGAGATCTCTCTGTCCCCCTGATGGCTTGCAGGACTGTGATGGGGTATTGTCATTTCAGTTTTTCTTTTTATTATCTCTGTGTTCTCTTACCTTTTTCTCATTCTACCTTAGTCCAGTAAGTTGTGTAACAGACAGGAACAGTTCTACTGTGATACAGTGCAAAGTCTTGTCACCTTTCTCTTAACACCACAGAGAAATACAGATGCTTGACTGGTTAACTAATCTATACGAACATGTGCATCTAGGCATACCTATGTATGCCTTCATGCATACCTACATGCACACAAACTAACACACACTACCGCTGATGCATCTGTAAGTGCTTTGGTAGCAGATTGCTTTCTGTGTGGAGCTGAGCCTGTTTACACCATTCCTGAAGAAAGGCAGCAACAGTTTTGTACATTTTTTCTTTCAAAGGAGCCTGGATGATATGCATTTTTATTTACTTTTTTTAAAGCAGAATGTGATATGGCTGTGTGGATCCCAACTACCCTTTCCTCTTCACCGGTGCTCTGACCTCTGTACAGGCCATTTTCCCCAGAGCATCAAGGGAAATATATTTATTGGGTTGACTACCCAAACTGTTGCTGAGCCTTGGATGATCTTTCAAACTACCAGCTGAAGCAAATAACTGCAGCAGACCCTTTGATTAAAAATCTTTCAAGCTGACTTCATTGTGTATAAGGAGGAACAAAGCAATCTAAGCTATCAAGCATGGGATTCCTACACTTCTGTCCTTTCTTTGGGTCAGGTGAGGGAGCTTTTTGTACAGAAATGCAGAGCACTGGTGAGGGAAGGTTGAATGCTTTCTTGGTCTCAGAAACTCCTTGAAAGTCCTGCATCTTCTGGCAGGTCTCGACCTTGTTCCAACAAACAGAGAAAAGATTATTTCTAATATCTAGGATCAGGTCTTTCTTCAGCTTCAGTTTCACTGGAATTTGAATCTGAACCTGAGCAGCAGCAGTTAGTTTGCATTACCTTCCACTAGAGCAAAATAACTTCTTGACTGGGTTATCTCATAGCACCTACACTCTCATGTTGGCATTAACATCAATGACTGCATACCTTCAGCCCTTACCAATTTCCTCTGCAGTGGTGGATACCTGGTCCTATGCAACATGATAGCATTAGCACCAGGACAAGAGTTATTTTGATAGGGACAGGGCTAACACAGGCACAGGTGACCTCCTGTCTGGATGATTCTGTAAGAGACTGCATGACATCATTCCCTCATAAGGCACAGAAAATGCTCCTAAACTGCAGACTCCCTGTGACAAGAAGACAGATCTTACGTGGATTTGTTCTTTGAAATGTGAAGTATAATCTACATTTTCAATGACATTTTTGCACCTCTACTTGCTTAAAATCTTACATTACTCTTTCATGTGCCCTTTGTGAGGCTGACAGTCAAAAGACAAATATAACGTGCAGCATAGACACCAGCCAAAGACACATCTGTTTGTTACTCCTGAGCTCTTCACAAATAATTGGAGTTATGAAGATTGTATCAGTGGTTAATCGGGATGTATAAGGCATCCCAGGCATATTATGCAGGGGATGAGAGGTAAATGTTGTGCTTGTAACTCCAAGGGATGAGTCATAGAGCAAATACAAGCAGACAGGATATAGGAAAAGACATGTCATGAAAAGAGGCAAATGTAGCTTGCAGCATGCCTTAGTGGACACTACCATGTGAAAACAAGCTATTTGTGTAGTCATTGGCAAGTAGCCACAGACAGAAAGAGTCAGTGCAATGCTAGGAAAAGCAACCCTCCTTTGGCTTTTTCTTCTTGCTAGAAGAACTTGTGCCTGGAGCAGGATTGATTTATAGTCTTCTTGTGCTTTCTCTACCAGAATTTTGGTTGCATGTGGTGAAGAATGGCATGACTGAAAGAAGCACACCAACCAGAAATAATCTTTAGTGAAACTGTGTGTACAGAGTGAAGAGAGTATCAGCTCCAAGGAGATTATCATCTCTCATTGCTTTGGGCAGTGACCAAGAAACTTATCTACGTTGGTGAGAAATGGGAGAGGAGAACACATTATTTTGTGTTATATAAAAGTTTGTCATTACTTTTCTGTCTGACGTACTTAACAGTTCAGCTGCTGTGCCATTAAAGTCTGGAAATTCTTGGAGAACAACGTTTGGACACTTTTACAAAGAGCTTCTCACAGACCAGCAGGGCAACTGTTTTTCTGAAGTTCCATCAAAAAAATGCAAAAAAGATTACCTGTTGGGGTTCTAATTTAAAGCTCAGCACACAAGATGATGACAGATTGTAAACTAACTCTGAAAGAGGTAGCACATGTTGCACAGCCGTCAGTGTAAGTTTGTGAAAGTCCAAGGCAAAGGCAGATAAACTCATGGGATAAAAGGGGAAGACTAATCTTAACAGTGAAAAGAAAGAAAAATTTGATAAAAATGGTCCTTTAAAAAGCACTGAACTCTCTCGTCACTGCATTGAGATGATGACATCACAGGCTTGAAAAGGAAAACTCCAGCTGTCTCCCAGAGCAGGCAATAGCGCTTGCCACTGCAAGTGGGTGGATGAGGTATGTAGCTTTTTTTGTCAGGCTCAGAACATCTGAAAAGGCACAGAGGTGTTTAATATATTGGTGTCTGGAAAATTAGCTAAATGTTTCTTAGGGAAATCTTCATCTTCTGCCTGTGGGGAGAGAACTTTTGTGGCTCTCTGGAGTTTATTCTGAAACATTTGCAGGGTGTTTGCTGTGTAGGAATGACAGTGAATAAGCAGGTAGGATCATGCTGATCAGGCTTTCTACTCTGCTATCCAAATGGGTTTGTGAATTTGGATGAGCCTCTGGGATGGCATTTCATCCTGTTTAGCTGTAGGAACCTGGTGTGCATACATTGATCTCCAGACCAATGACATATTAACTACAGAGTCTAGTATTGTCTAGTCATATGTCTACAGACATATTAAAGCAGAGCAGCCTGCTTCCAAAGTAGAAGATTTTTGTCACGGCTAGGAAAAGCCAGTTTCTCAAAATGGCAAAGTCTGTGCTTGGTGCAGGGGTCCTGAATATGGTGTCACAGTGATCCTGAGTGACTCATCAAAGGTGTCTTTTAGCGTGATCAGTCTCAGCATTAGTATGTCTGAGTCTCACAACCGAAGATTTTTTTTACCTCAAAGGAAGTTATTGAGGACAAAGACACTGTTGGTGCTCAGATATCACAGTAAGGCACGGTAGGTACTGCAGATTTGCAAAAACTCATGAAAAGACATACGCAGCACTAATTGGCTTTTGTTATTTCCTTAGAGCACCTTCCAGGGCATTCCTTCCTGTGGCCTCATTTCAGCTGCATGGCAGATATTCATCATTAGTGCTTCTTTGCTGGCTATATAAGATTTTTTTCTTAGCATTTTGAAAAGGCCTAATTTATTTTCCAAGGGATGCCTCTGGAGGAGTTATGGCAGTTCATGCTAGAGCTGTTTAAGATGTGACCCTCTGTTGTCAGCAGCAGCCACAGAGGTAGGACAATAGGCAGTGTGTCTTCTACCTCATTCCAAGGGTCAGGGATAGGTAGATTACAGTAAATTGACCCAAAATGACAATAATGTTAGCCTAAACAGAGCAGACCTCATATGCAGGCAGACTTAAGTTTTTGCATTTTCAAGCTCTATTTTGTTGTAGGTCCTGTTCGCATCCATCCACAGATAATAAAAGGTGGATCCCTTTTTCTTTTCCTTTCTCTGTGGAGGATGTCTCCATATGTTTTCCTTCTTCCAGCTACATGATTTGATTGTCATTGGGCCAAGACATGGGTGCAATCTAAGCAGGGCAGGAAGAGGTGGCTTAAAGAGTTTCCTGAGCAGGGGCAAGTTAGGTAACAGTCACCCTCTTGTCTCCCCTTCAGATCTGGAAAATTTTTCAGACAAGATACTCAGTACTATGATTCAGGGGAGCAGAAGATTTATGAATCTCCCTTCAGAAAACAAATGTAGGCAGTAGTGAAGGCTGGCTACTGCTATTTTTATCATTGTGTTATCCTCAAAACTTGAACATAAAGCCAGAAGAAACCACTGAAGAACCAGAAAGTAAAGCCACTCAACAGAAACTGAGCAGTTTCCTCTTTTTCTGTCTTCCATTTAACTAGAGCAGAGACAAAATACAACACTTAACATTTTGTACTTCCTGATTAACGTCTGCATTTGAAAGCAGCTGTGGGAGATCATTACAGTGAAGTCAAGGGACCTGAGATCTGCCATTGAGCTCCTAGGATTATGCCACAAAATATTATTCTGTAGCTGGAATGATATCATTAAGCAATTTCAGTTTTATTTCTGAAGGTAGCTATTTATAAACTAAAGCAGTAAATGTGTGCTTACTATGCTTACCTGAACAAAATATCTTGCAACAAAGATTCTGAGATTAATATATACATATAAATTATTTTTTTAAGGCTATTATTAAATAAAATGTGTTCGCATAAACCTGGCATTCTTCAATATTTCAGCCAATTTGTGCAGATGGGTTTATCAGTGCACCCATGTGTCCTGTAATAACACCATGAAACTATACTAACATACACACAAACCTCACAAACTAGTATTTAAGTGTGCAAGGGCACAGATCAGTTTCTTCACTACAGAGACTATAACAATGGTCATGGTGAACTGAGCCAAAGGTCTATCTATGGCAGTAGGAATTAAAACCAGATATGCAGGGGAAAATAGGAGCAGGGCAAACATGTGACACTTCTCCCAGTGTCCAGTTGTTTTTAGCTTAGGGAGTTCCTTGTTTTGAGCTAGGATCAGTTTTCTCTTCCAGCTCACTCAATATTCCACAAGCAGATGCAGGAGACCTGTGGGTGATAAGCTAGTGGAAAGGCTTTAAGCCTGCCCTACTGTGAAGGTAATACTTTAACAAGTCACAGAACTATATACCACAATGGCGAGGGAGTTTAGGAAACCTGGCTATGTGTATATAGGTATCTATATCTATGGTAAACATGTTTTGTGATGGAAGATGTGATTACTGGGTAAAATGGTTAAGATGTAGTTTGCAATGCTGACATGGCTGAGTACATGATCTGGAAGCATCTTTGTATGTAGCTGGATGACTGCCACAAACTCTTTTGTCTACTTTCGTATCTGTGAGCCACTCCCTGTATTTCTAATCATAAAGTGTTTACTCCAAGAACCCCTCCAGCAAGTTCAAATAAAGAAAGCAACTAGTAAAGTGGTAGCTGCCCAGGAGCGCCTTAGGAGATGGGTGTTGTAAATGCTGACAATAGATGGGCTCAATATATTGTTTGAGAAAGTTGTAGCTAGTGGCCTCATTCATCATTGTGACAGCAATACTGACAGCTCTCTGCAGTACTTCATCTGTGAAATGATGGATCAGCAATGAGGACTGTCTGGTGGGAGACGCTTGAAACATCCAGAGCTTTCAAAGTCTGCCTTCTCTGTCATGCGTTATTCATGCTGCATAATGGACAGGCACAGGCAGTGTGTTGAATCATACGCTTGAGCCTTGAGATCCTGACAAGGGATGATTTGCCTAAATCTGCACAATTCTTTCATTTTTAGAGGCATACAATAGCAAAGCCTGTGGCAGAAGTGGGGAACAGCTTGGCCACTCAAAGCTGTTCTAAGTTAATACACACAGAGGCACGAAGAGGAGTTATCTAGGACAGAAGGAAAGGCCAGACTTCTTTGTGATTTGCTTTTGGAACAGAATTGGCCTAGATGCTGATGACCAGAAATCATTTTAAAGCTATAAATCAGCCCATGAGCTGTCTACACAGAGGCAAATTAATGATGACATAAATCTAATGGCTTGTGTAGCTCAAAGAGCAAGTGAAGTTATAGTGTCATGACAATAACAGATACTTTCAGTGAGGATGTGAAATAGACTCTAAAATTTGGCAAAGATAGGTTGAATAAAAATAATATGTGTAGAACATGACTGAAATGCTCCCTGACAGCACCATGAGACTTGGCTTTTTATTCTTTAGTGCTATGAAGCTGATAGGAGACTTGTTAAGGCAGAGCAGTAGCAGCAGCTAAAGCTGTGTTTTAGTTAAGGGTCAGTGTCAGTGCTTTCATTATAAAACTTGTTCCTCTAGAGAAGGCAGTACAATAAAAACATTCACTCTGGCCTGAAAGGTGTTGCATGACAATTTGGTCTAGGAGCACAAGCAGAGCAGTGAAACAGCCCAACTGAAAGCCTGTTGAAGTCAAGGGCAAGACTTTGGTTTGCTTTCTGATCAGGCCCTGTGTAAGCTGAGTGGCGGCAAGATGAATTAACAATGCCGAATTTCCAGCGTTAGCAGAGCGTGAACAGTGAAAGTGCATGGTTCCCTACAGTGACTGTCAATTGAGCACACTCGCTTGATAAGATGCACATTAAATAAACCCACACTGCCAACACATGACACAGATCTTCGTCAGTTAATAATTTTAGTTTACCCTTCCCCTGAAACACTTATCTGTGGCATGGACAAGGGCCAGTCAGCACAGTTGCAGTTCTAGGGCACAGGTCAGACCATTGCTTGCATCCATCATTCCCAGCACTGGGGAAGGGGTTGAGGTAGATATCCAAATTAGGACTTAAGTCTCTGTGTACTTATTTTAAAGTTGTTGCAAAGAGAGGGAAAATTTCAAAGGTGGGCTCCAAACACGGCTCCAAATTTATCATCTCAGTCCAGCAGCTGAAGTGAGGCAAGGTCACAGGGGAGTTGCCAGTAAAGTTGTAAAAATGTGTTGTCCTGCTGAGGTCCTTCCCAGGGCCAGCTTCACTGTGGTTTCTTACAAAGGAGTCCAGCTGGGATAGATCCAGGTACCCTGTGGACGAAGTTTTCTTTAGTCTTTTGAGTTTTGAATGTCATGTGTGTTCAGCATGTGGTTGGCAGAAGAGGTCTTCACAGCTACGTGAGTGTGAAAGGTCCTCCAGCTGAAGGGAAGATGCCTGTGGTGTAAGATAAGGACAAACAGGGATTTTTCAGTCAACTGAGTTTTCCTTATGAAGGCTAATCAGGGCCAGAAAAGCAGTGTTTTTCAACCTTCTTCAGTTTGTAGGCCCTTTATATATATGGAGATTGGAGACGCAGACAACTGTATACTGAATTCAAGCCAACAGGTAAGAGCTTGCTTCTCTCAATCAGTTTTTCCAGATGCACTAGGTAGAATCTGTGGGCTTTAAAAGGTGTGCAGATAAGAGACTGAAAGTCAGCTCCTTGAAATGGCTATTCTGAAAGGAATTAGTTATTCCTATGTGTTCCATTTTACCTGGTTTACTCTGATGAGGGTGAAGTAAATGTGATTGAAGGTGGACATGAGTCAGCAATGTGCGCTCACAGCCTAGAAGGCCAGAAACCTTAAAAAAGAATCACTTTTAGAGATGCACATTGACATGAAAAAGTCCTCATGTGCAGGATAGGTACGCCCAGCTCCGTGGCTGCAGGATGGTGGGGGATGCAGGATATACTATAGGAGATGGGTGACCAGCACCACAGTCTGCAAAAGGGGAAAGCAGACACGGCACAGCTGTGCATAGCTTGCAGGTCCTCTTCCATGTTTCGTATTAGCCCTGTGCAGGGCTGTGGAGTCAGCAGGACTCATGATGCTGTACTGGCTAGCCACAGATTTCTAGTTCCTTGCAAAAAAGTAGTACTGGGGTTTGATGTAGGAGCTGAAGCCCTGGAAGAGTTTTTGGTGAATCCATATCTTCTTCAGGGAATACCAGTGTGGGACACTTCTTCCAAGATGTCCTATGGAGAATCCTATTGTGCTCATTGGAGGAGTGAGAGATGGATGTCAACACTCTTGTTCACAACACACCCTTTAGGAAACCTGAAATAATCTCTGCGCTGTAATAACTGGGGCACATACCTGTATGGGTTTTGAAAAGGTGAAACTTCAGATAAATGTTTTAGCTTATATGCCTGTGCTTTTGTCACTACAGCTTTTGCAAAATCCACATACCCAAGAAGTTACTTTGGTTCCTATATATATAT
>NW_008614118.1:1933-2178 GCF_000691845.1 Merops nubicus | reverse complement strand
ATTCTGCAATTAACATACAGCTTTAAACTGGAGTATTTTCACCTAGAGTTAAATTTCCTTGAGGTACACATTGTACTTCACTATCTTTCATCATCACCCACCAAGTATGACCAGGTCCTTGAGCAAAAGCAATCCCACAAACGGGTTTGCCTTTGCCAGAAACAGGGAATACCCACAGTTTTCCCCAACAAATTCCTTTCATACACCACAGGGACTTTATCCCCTTCTACTGTATGCAAAGCGCC
>NW_008614118.1:1385-1891 GCF_000691845.1 Merops nubicus | reverse complement strand
TGCTAAATGCTTGTCCCAGTTTTTAAAGGTTCCAACCCCCATTGCTTTCAGAGTAGTTTTTAGCAGCCCATTATATTGTTCTATTTTCCCTGAGGCTGGTACATGATAGGGGATGTGATACAACCATTTGATACCATGTTCCTTAGCCCAATTGTCTATGAGATTGTTTTTGAAATGAGTTCCATTGTCTGACTCAGTTCTTTCTGGAGTACCATGTCACCACAAGATCTGCTTTTCCAGGCCTAGGATGGTGTTCCGGGCAGTGGCATGGGGTACTGGATAGTTTTCCAGCCATCCTGTGCTTGCTTCCACCATGGTAAGCGTGTAGCACCTACCCTGGCATGTTTGAGGCAGTGTGATGTAATCAATCTGCCAGGCCTCCCCATATCTATGTTTTGCCCATTGCCCCCCATACCACAAAGGTTTTAACCATTTAGTTTGTTTGATTGCAAAACTGCGTCACAAGATGGCATCTTAGGAGCATTTATGCGCACCCCAGGCTGTGA
>NW_008614118.1:600-971 GCF_000691845.1 Merops nubicus | reverse complement strand
AGGTCTTTTGCCTCTACAAACTGACTTGATTCACCCTCTCCTTCAGCTTCTTCTGCTACTCGTCATGTGGGACTCCACACAGCAACTTTCCGCTTCCGGCAAGCTCCTACAAGATGGCAAGATACATGAGTAAACAGAGCATGTTGCTTCTCATGATCTGATAATTGATTATATGGTGGGGCTTCCTCAGCACGTGTCACTACCTCTTCTGGTGGCATTCTAAAGTCCTTACCTGCTGGGCAATCCATGATCACTTCTAAGATTCCTGGGCGATTGGGATGCCCTATTCGAGCTCTCTGTGTGATTAAAGCAAGCCATTTACTCCAGGTAGCATTGATGGCATGATGAGTGGAAGGCGACTTCCCCTTGGA
>NW_008614118.1:0-260 GCF_000691845.1 Merops nubicus | reverse complement strand
TGTTCTTTCAGGTCACATCATAGAGGGGTTTTACAATCTGACTGTAACCAAGAATATGCATTCTCCAGAAAACACAGCAGCTAGGAAGGCTTGTGTTTCCTTTTTGTTAGTTGGTGGGGACATAGCTTTTATCTTGTTAACCACATCCATTAGGATCTCGTGACGTCCATCTTGCCATTTAATTCCCAAAACCTGCATCTCTCGGGTAGGTCCCTTGACCTCGTGTCCCGATTCGATGTTGGGGGAGGTTTCGATATGAT
>NW_008614117.1:0-4975 GCF_000691845.1 Merops nubicus | reverse complement strand
GCAGCGCAGGCGGCGGGTCACGCAGCGCCATGTTTGGGCTCCTCGGCAGGGCGCTCTCCTTCTTCTGGAGGCGTGCCGAGGACGGAGACGATGAGAGATGGGCGGCCTCAGGTAGGAGTTCCTGGGTTTGCGGTGCCACGTGTAGGGCCTATGTGCGGCTTCAGAGCCGTGAGGGCGTAGATGGCCTCATCCCCCACGTGAGCGGGGCTGTTGTCTCACAGCAGCACGGGTGCCCGGTGTGCACGGAGCCGGGCTCACGCACTGAGAGGACGTGTTGCTTATTGCGAAGCTGTGCAAATTTGGGTGCTAGGGGATTTCCCACAAATCTAGAACACCTACTCACTCTTCAGAGCTTCTTTTAGACACAAAATTATCAGTTTGTAAATTTTCAAGACCTTCCCTCCGACTGTGACTGGTTAATAATTTGCACATGATCACACAACACATACTTCTACTACCCACGCCCAGGGAATGAGGTGTTTCCCCTGGGCAGGGGTCTCTCGCACTGTGGATGTGATTTTTAGTGTTACAGTGAGGCTAGTTTACTCAGAGATGACACGTCTCATCATTTAGGTGATTATTGAAAATTACTCAGAACTAATTAACTACATATGGTTCATATATATTTCAGGATGTTTCTCCTTCAAGGTCAATAGACTCAATATCACATCCCTTAACTAATCGTTACTGATAATCTCAAGGATGATCATCTTGATCTAGAGTACATATTTGTCTTTTCCTTTTCAGGTGACAATAGATACCAAATCACTCAATCAGCTTGGGCAATATTTCACACATCCTTAACTCCCTTCTGACATAGACTTAAGAGTGCATGTTTGTTTCTTCTTTGTGGATAGTAGACAACAGGGCTGAGTGAGGAATTGTTTCCTTAAGAAAGGAAATTAAGAGAAGAGAGCTTTATGACTACAGAGCATGTGGCAGTGTGCCCAGCACTGCTGTTTTGCTGTGCTTCCCAAGCAGGACAGGTTGCTGTTGATGCTTAGAGTATGGAGTGTAAGAGGAGTGCTGTGGTGGATGACGAATGCTTTGGGCTTCCTCTTACACTACTGTTTTAATAAACCTTCTCTGTCTCTCTTTGGCTGTAGACTGTAGATGATAGTGTTGTTTTGCTCTTTTAAGGCTCCAAAGTGCTGTACATTTAACCTAAAAGACTTGAAGCTCCTAGATGTCCAGAGAAAAAGCAATGCGTCTCAGTTCAGAATTGTATGAACTGTAATAATATCTAAAGAAATTTGAAGAGTTAAACTTTATAGCCTGTTTACTTTTACTACTTTTTGGTGTAGAAATCTTAAATGCCTTGGATTCCCCATGCAAACAGTGCTGAGAACTTTATTTTACTGTGGAAAAATCTTAAAAAATAGTTATTGGCCTAGAGTTTTTTGGAGAAGCTGTTTAGCTTGCAGGTATTCTTTTATCTCAAGTTTTTCAAAGAATATATATTTACCAGCAGTCCTGGCTAACAAAGGTCCCAGTTCACTGCAGGTTAGCAAGTGTGACACTTATGCACAAGAAGGGCTGGAAGGAGGATCTAGGGATCTACAGGCCTGTCAGTCTGACCTCACTGCTGGAGAAGGTCATGGAGCAGATCATCTTGAGTGCCATAGTGAGACACATGCAGGACAACCAGGTGATGAGGCTCAGTCAGCATGGGTTTGAGAAGCAGACACAGCTTGGCTAATCTAATCTTCTGTGACGAGGTGCCCATGTTTGTGGATGAGGGAAAGGCTGTGGATGTTGTCTACATAGATTTAAGTAAAGCTTTTGACACCGTTTCCCACAGCATTCTCTTGGAGAAACTGCTCATGGTGTGGATGGGTGTATGCTGTGCTGGATAAAAAACTGGCCAGGCCCAGATAGTGGTGGTGAGTGGAATTAGATCCACCTGGCAACTGCTCACAAGCAGTGTTCCCCAGGGCTCAGTATTGGTGCCAGTTCTGTTTAGCATCTTTATCAATTACAGTATGAGGGGACTGAGTACACCCTCACCAAGTTTGAAGACCAAATTAGGTGGACATGTTGATCTCCTTGAGAGTAGAAAGGCTCTGCAGAGGGATCTGGAGAGGCTGGATCAATGGTCCAGGGCCAAAGGTATGAGGTTCAACAAGGCCAAGTGCCAGGACCTGCATTTGGGTCACAGCCCCAGGCAATGCTGCAGGCTTGGAGGTGGCTGGAAAGCTGTCTGTTGTAAAAGGACCTGGGGTTGTTGATCAGCAGACACCTGGATGTGGGCCAGGTGGCCAAGAAGGCCAACAGCATCCTGGCTTGTATCAGAAATAGTGTGGGCAGCAGGAGTAGGGTGCCCCTGTACTCGGCACTGGTGAGGCTGCACCTTGAATACTGGGTTCAGTTTTGAGCCCCTCCCTACAAGAAATCGTTGAGGTGCTGGAGCAGGTCCAGAGAAGGGCAATGAAGCTGGTAAAGGATCTGGAGCACAAGTCCTGTGAGATGTGGCTGAGGGAACTGGGGTTGTTTAGCCTGGAAAAGAGGAGGCTGAGGGGGGACCGTACAACTATCTGAGCTTCTAGCAAGGTGGGTTTCAGTCTCTTTTCCCAAGTAACAAGTGACATAACAAGAGGAAGTGGCCTCAGGTTGCACCAGGGGATGTTTAGGTTGGATATTAGGAAAAATTTCTTCCCAAAAGGCTTGTCAAGCACTGGAGTATGCTGCCTGGGGAGATTATGGAGTCAAGTAACAAGTGACATAACAAGAGGAAGTGGCCTCAGGTTGCACCAGGGGATGTTTAGGTTGGATATTAGGAAAAATTTCTTCCCAAAAGGCTTGTCAAGCACTGCCTGGGGAGGTTATGGAGTCACAGTCCCTGGGTGTATTTAAAAGATGTGTAGATGTTGCACTTGGGAACGTGGTTTAGTGCTGAGCAATGTTGGGTTAATGGTGGACTCGATCTTAAAGGTTTTTTCCAGTCTAAATGATTCTATGATTCTATAGTTACACATACAGATTGGGGGATAAGAGCTGGAGAGCAGCCCTGTGCAAAGAGCTCACGGGGTTTGGGTTGATGGCAAGTTGAATATGAATCAACAGTGTGCCCTGGCAGCAGAAAGAGCCAAAGGTGTCCTGGGGGTGCACTGAGCACAGCATGGCTGGCTGAGGGACATCATTGTCCTGCTCTGCATGGCACTGATGCAGCCCCACCTGGAGTCCTGTGTGCAGAATTGGGCACCTCAGTGTAGAAGGATGTAAAACTTGAAGGGAGAGGAGCGACTGAGGTCACTTTGTTCAGCTTGGAGAAGGAAGGGCTGAGAGGTGATGTTGTTGCAATCTACAACATCCTCAAGGGGGGCAGCAGAGGGGGAGGTGCTGGTCTCCTGTCTCTGGGGACCAGCGATGGGACACAAGGAAGTGAAGAAGGTTCCTCCCTGGACGGGAGGTCATTCACTGGAACAGGCTCCCTAGGGAAGTGGTCACAGCATCAAGCCTGTCAGAGTTCAAGGAGCATCTGGATGACCATCTTAGACATCTGGTTTAGTTTTAGGTAGTCCTGCAAGGAGCAGGGAGTTAGACTTGCTGATCTTTACAAGTCCCTTCCAGCTTGAGATGTTCTATGATTTTTTTCATGCAGCTTAAAGAATGTTGTTTTTACAACGTAGGTGGTATTTAATTCGCTTTCTTAATTGTGTGAAACCACAACTTGCCATAAGACTTCAAGACTTAAATGTGAAACTAAGTAGTTGGCAACTGTTGGTGTATTTGTTGATTAAGAGAATGACTTTTTGATAGAAGTGATAGCTCTTTTAGTAGCAGTTATTACTTGTTGCATAGTCCTGTGAACAAGTGATTTAGATTTTTGTCAACACTTTTCCTCTGGATGCAGGTGATAAAGCATTAAAAACTGTACGAGGAGTGGTGACAAGATTTTGCCATGATTATGGGATGATAGATGACATGATCATCTTCACAGAGGATGCTGTTACAAGAAAAATCCCGCTGAGTGTTGGACAGGAAGTTACTGCCACTGTTGAAGAAGATAAAACTTCAGGTGGCTTGAAGGCCATCAGGGTAAGAGGTGAAAATAGTAGTCTTGCTTTCTCTATAAATCCCTTGGGACCTTTTGGAAGTCATTATGGTTTTAGCCTCAAAAATTCTTTAGTTTTTTATTATTTTATTCCATCTCTTTTAAAATGTTGTTCCTTTAATAATGATTTTCTGAGTATAGGTTTAGATGTAGTCAATAAGAAACTGTTGCTTAAGACAGTTGCTTAAAAATGTGTTTAATTGTAGTTTACTGAACTCAAGATTGGAAGTATATGAGAGCAAAACGAAGTCATAAAATGAATTCAAGTAACATACTGAATTTTGAGGGTGATTTTTCTTAGGAAGTCCATTTAATTTTTAAACCAATGCAGTTTCATTGGTTAAATAAACCTGCATTTTCCTTTTCTGCCCTGTCATGGGTTTGTTTAGTTACTCCCTTATCTGTGTTGTTCTGGTTTTCCACCCAGGTTCTTTTATTCTGGTTGTGTATTTGTAAACACTTGGATTTCTGAAATGAGCTGTTAATGATCTGACTTGGACACTTACACTAAAGTTAATGGAAAAAATTGTCAATGGGCATTTTATTAATGTGTTTGGTTAGTCACTGCAGAGATATGTCGCACACTCACACTTTCTTCATGCTTGTCTATACCCTTTAAAGCATCACAAAAGAAGAATTTGGTCTCTTTTTTTCCTGCATTACTGCACAGTGTAGTTTCTCTACATACTATTGGGAGTCAGCAGTTCTTGATTAATGGTGATAAGTTGTTCTGTCTGGTGACATTGGCACTGTTACTGGCTGTGACAGTCCTTGCAGGGAGGATGGGAGCTCTGAAGAACAAGTGTTTGAACTCTTGAACCCGTGGTGGTGGCCCTTTGGGAGGAAGGGAAAGAACTCGTGGTTCTAGGGCCACTGGTAATTAAGAGCAGAGAGGCTGTACCCTTGCCTCAACATAGCTGA
>NW_008614116.1:6705-20041 GCF_000691845.1 Merops nubicus | reverse complement strand
CCCCCCCCAAACCAGTACAAATTTCTTCTTGAATATTTTCATATCTTAAACATCTGTAAAGCATCAACTTCATAAATATGTGTTGTTTTAATATTTCATATTAATGCATATTTTTCATTAATCTTTGGATTAGAAAGAGAATAGTTTTCAGCTGACCTGTGTCTGGCATTTGTACAGAGATTTCAGCACTGCAAAACACATGTGAAAGCCAGTATTCTGACTTGGATAATGTCCCTGAATGTGAATTATGGCTATACTTCAGCTACATATGTAAAGACTTGTGCAATATGAACTTTTTCAGCACTTAATTTAACCACATTTTCATTTTTGATAAAAAATGGGAGTTTCAGGTTTTTCTTGACCGAAAAGGGTGCACTTCTGCAAAACCTCTGATAAAGACTCCTGTTTCATCCTTTGTACTTAAAATAATGTATTTTGTTATTAAAACTAAATTTACAAAGTTACTTCATGATACCTTTTGGAGCTTTCATTTTCTAACATTTTTATGAATCAACTGATAAGCATCATTTCTAAAAAATATGGAAGAAGTGTTTGATCAGTTGTGACTTCTTAATAACAGACAGATAAGGAACAATTTAAAATACATCAAGCTCTTCAGGTCCTTAGAAAAATAATGGAAAAAATATGTAAGAACTCAAATTTAAGCAGCCTTTAAATATTAACTTTAGCTGAACCTTTTTTTTCATTCTTCTCAGTGCTGTTTTGTAGCTCTATTTCAGAATAGAGAAAAACAAACAAAACCTAAAACCCCAACAGTATTGTAAATTACAAAGTTTATGGCAGGAGTGATTGAGAAGTGGTATCTGTTTTTTTTCTGTGCATTGGACAATGAGCTTTCATGCCATACATTATTTATAACTTGCTTCGGTGACTATGAAGTTGGTACAAATCTTTTAGACAAAGAAAACCGAATGTATATATTTGTTCTGAATGTGAAAAACTCTTCTATTTTTAATATAAGAATTTTCATTAGCATCCAAGGTTTTGAGATTAACACCTTAAACAGGCTAACACAGCCTCTCTTGCTATAGCTTAAATATTTTCAGGATTAGTCATTGCCTTCAAATGTGGGTGTATATTTGGTTTTTCAGGAAGCTGAGAAAAATCCACTTTTCTTTTTTTTCATGCCAGATAGTGACATGCTGTTCTCCGTGGTGAAAAGAAGAGAGACAGAGGAATAATTTAAAGCATTTTTTAATATAGAAAGACATAAAAACAAGCTATTCTACAATGTTAAGACCCGCTAGTCTACACTGCCACCTACACAGTAATCTAACAAATTATTTTATCTCCGTAAAAACCTTGAAACTTTTTCCAACTTAATCTTTTATTTGCATTTACTTTAATTTTCATTTCCAGGTTTTCAAGCTCTCTCCTGACTTGAACCTTGCTTAATGTGCTGGTGTACCATGTCTCTCTCTGTTCCAGCTTTGGTAATGTTAGATAGTAATAGGTTTTTCCAGTCCTCCATGCCTCCTCTCTTGCTTCTACACATTTGTTAAATATTTTCCCAGATATTATTGAACAAACTATGTTATTCTTGTCTTTGGAATTCCACTGTAAGACTCGTTTACCAGTACAGGTATAACCTGATCATCCTATATAGGCTTAAATCTGCACTAGGATACTGTTGGATGCTCAGCATGAGCTCTGGAACAGCTTAGCGCTGAGTTGTTAGCATGATGATCACCAGGATTGTTTCAGTTCCATCCAGTTGGCAATCTCTCATGTAATGCATCAGCACAGCTGGGAGGTTGGCAACGTCCTAGTATCACTTCCACAGCTGTAGTAGTACCATAGAAAACAGGACTGGAAGGGACCTTGAAAGGGAATCTGTTCTATCCCCCATGTAAAATCTGGATTAATTAAGCTCAATACAAGTCAACAATGTGCCCTGGCAGCTAGAAGTGCCAACAGTATCCTGGAGTACATTAAGTACAGCATAGATAACCAGTCAAAAGAAGTGATTGTCCCACTATACTCAGCGTTGGTTCAGCCTCACCTTCAGTAGTGTGTGCAGTTTTGAGCTCCACAATATAAGATGTAAAAATATTAGAATGTTTTCAAAGGAGGGCAACAGACATAGTAAATGGACTAGATGGTATTATTTATGAGAAGTGACTGAGTTTATTATGTTTGTTCAGCTTAAAGGAGACAGAGAAGTGACCTCATTGACTACAGCTTTCTCATGAGAGGCAGCAGAGAAGGAGGTGCCACCTCTCAACTAGACTAAGTTGCTCAAGGCCTCATCCAGCCTGGCCTTAAACAGCTCCAGGAAGGGGGCATCCACAGCATCTCTGGGCAATTTGTTCCAGAGTCTCACCACCCTTGTACTGAAGGAGTTTTTCCTACAATCTAGTCAGAACCTACTCTCCTTCAGTTTAAAACCATTTGCCCTTGTCCTGTTACTGTACTATCTTGTGAAAAGTTCCTCTCCAGTCTTCCTGGAGCTTCCCCTAAGCTATTGGAAGGCAGTTATAAGGTCCCCTCAGAGTCTTCTCTTCTCCAGGCTAAACAATCCCAATGGCCTCAGCCTATTCTCATAGCAGAGATGCTCCAGCCCCTGCATCATCTTTGTGGCCCTCCTCTGGACTCGTTCCAACAAACCTATGTCCCTTTTATGGTAGGGACACCAGAACCGGCCTAAAGCTTTCCCAGGTGAAATTCAGACTAGATATTAGGAAAAAGTTCTTTACTGAGTAGTTGGCCAAACAATGGAATGAGTTCCCCAGAGAAGTGGTCCTCTCTGTGTTCAAGAAGAGTTTTGACAATGTGCTTAAATATATGGTTTAATTCTTAGGTTGCCCTGTGTGGAGTCAGCAGTTGGACTTGATGACTGTTGAGTGCACCTTCCAACACAGGATATTCTATGATTCTAATTCTATGTAAACTGAAACAAATCAGTGTAGGTGCTTTGTGGTTTTTTGTTTGTTTGTTTGTTTGTTTTTCTTCTATATCTAAAAATCTTTAGCTATCTTGTTTCCATAGACTGCCTGAGTAGCTTAATTGGGTGCTTAGCTATCTCCCCATCAGAAAGCCTTTCTTTCAGCCTAGGCTTAATCTTTCTCGCTGCAAAATATGCACATTATTTGTTGTCTTGTTCATATTATGGAAAGTAATTCTTTATTTGCTCCTTTGCCACAATTTTTCACGTGTCTGAATACTACTACTATACATTTCTGAAATCTTTTTTGCTTTGTGTCAAATAATAATAGTTGTTTCAAAATTTTCTAGAATGCAGTTTTCTGCTCTAACTAATGCAACATGATTTTTGAAATGTAGAGTCCATATGTGGGCAGAGTAAAAAGGAACTGCATTGCATATATGTCTGTGTTATTCAGTTAAAGAGAACCAGATTTTATTCCATGATACTCAGATGAACCAGCAATAGTCTAGATACCCACAGTATTTAATTCCCTAAGACTTCGTAACAGGGTTGCTATATCCAGATTGCCTATTGGGAATGGTACCTGGCCCATGCTAGTCCTAAAACTGTGCCTGGGAATTTTCTAGACAAAGACTTGTTGGACCAGTTCAAACAAAGCTAGAGATTATGTTAGTAATTTAACATGACACATTGAGTTCCCGTGACAGGGTTTTCTTATGCCTCAGAATTATACAACACTTATGATACCAGTTTGCCTTCAGTCAGCTATATCTCATGCATTTCTGCAGTGAAGAGTGATAAGATATATACCATTTACCTTGCAAAGTCAAGGACAGGGCTTCCTGTGGGAGCTTACAGAAGGGAGTTAGCAAAGTCTGTACAGGAATCCATTGCAGAACCAGCCTGGAATACTTCAATAGACAAGTCCTGGCATAAACTGATTAATGCCAATTTTATTAGCTTCTAGCTTCCTTATAGAAATATCTCCAAGACCAACACTGCTTTCATAATTGTTATCTGACGCAGATTTTAGACAGAAGAATGAAGCACGAAGCACAAAATCCACAGCTTTAGTAGCCCAGAAAGACCAGAAAAACTGATTTGCTATCTTGTAGATAAAAGACTTACAGTTGTAGGAAGGAAAGCATGCTAAGTGTCTCTTTGTTGAATAGAAGGTTGGGGGGAAATAAAATCATGTTATTTACAGGCATAACAGAAAAAGAGAAATGACATTAAATTACCATTTAAAAAAAAAAGTTCAAACTTTAGACAAACCAACATAAAAAAAAAAGGTAGCAGAGGATTAGAGCAGATTCTCTGGAAAGCCTAGAGAGACTTTATTACTCAAGGTCTTTGAGAACAAGCTAGACAAATATCGGTCAAGGATGACACAGAATAGTCTTTGTCATGAAACAGGTAGAATAGACAGTAGCCTAAGGCCATTCCCACCTTACTCTTTTGAATAAACACACACTTCTTTTGTCATCCACTGAAACTCTTCAGTCACATTCTACAGTGAAATTGAATCGAGCCCACTATTTGCCATTTTGAATATGAACACAGATAAGTTTTCCTACCTAGAGGAAACATTTTGTACGTCCCTCTTTGTAGTTTAATTCAAGCCATTCCTCTAATTTGTCAACAGCTTTTTATATTTATAAACCTGTGTTCCAGATTTCTTACTGATTGCCTAGCTCACAGAGATAAATAATTCTTTATTTCATGTTTCAGGCAATATATTTGTATGATATTAGATCCAAATATATAAATACTATGGTATCCAACACGCATCAGCTTCATACAACCTTTCAGTAGGCACATATTGAGAATTACCCAGCCTGAGCTGTGTGTCACCAGAGACAGTTACTACTGCTTCCTCTCTTCCAGCTTCAGTTCTGGGGATGACTGCTTTGGGGAGACCATGACACAACCCCTCAAGTCTCCTCCTGACAAACAATAACCCGGTGTGTGCCTGACATAGGAGACACTGCCAGGCTGCAGTTGGCAACACAAGAGAAGAAAGTGGGATGTGACAGGGAATGCTACAAATATAGCACCAAGCAGAGCCCAAGCCTGCAGTTTTCTTTGTAGAGAACATCAATGTCAACAGACCTGCAGATCTTGGTAAGTCACTGTGACTCCCTGCCTCCAAACCTTCTTTAGAAGACCTGAAGCACCAATCTTAGGACCCAGAGGGCCACCTGGAAGGATAATCATAACTTCAAAGGAAAGACATATTTACTAGGAAATCTTAAAATAAAATAAAATAAAATAAAATATTCACAATTTAAGTTCATTATTGATGAGACTATGGCCTGTAATATGACTTTGAGTGTTACAACACGCCTTCAGATAATTTAATCTAGTACATATCTTCCTCAGATCATAAATATTTATATTAAATCAAGCAGGAATAACACTTCAAAACTAAAAATCTTTTTCTGGATCACTTCCAGTATTATCACAGTGAAGCTGTGTTATTTTTTACATGCTGTACTTTATACTTTTGACAAGTAAGTGAAAAAAAAAAAAAAAAGACAGTACTATATGTATTATATGATATATCTATGATAAGTTGATTATTTTCCTTTCTTTTGTGTATGTGTTTAAAACTAGGTGGAGGTCAGATGCTTGAATACAATCTGGATTGACAGAAAATTGAGTAGAGATAAAGTAAGATAAAAACATTTTATGATTCAGTATATCACTGCAATACATATCCCAGGTTTAATTACATGCCACATGTTGCTTAAGTGTACATATTGTCCATATATGTCATGTAAGCATGTACACATTCTCATATACACGTATAAAGACCTCTATACTTTTTTAAAGCTAGAAGAGCCCATATAACAAACATCAATACATAAATATTTCATCAAAGGATAAAATGCATGTGAAAATCTAATGTTTCTTAATAAAAAAAAAAAAAAAAATAAAACCAGAAACAAACAAAACCAAACACATAAATTATTTTCATTCTTTTGTAGCATGAACTAGCCAAATAAGATTTTAAAATCCAAGCAGTGCTGTAAGGGTGAGTACATACTGTTTTCAACAAAGTCTTTAAACAAAATCATAATGATAAAAAGCTCCAGAGAAAAGCTGTTATTCTGTGGACAGAACAATGTACCTGAGGTAACCTTGAGCTCTGGTACAGAAGCTGGACTATATTTTTTCTCCACTGGAG
Source organism: Merops nubicus (assembly GCF_000691845.1). Taxonomy (NCBI): domain Eukaryota; kingdom Metazoa; phylum Chordata; class Aves; order Coraciiformes; family Meropidae; genus Merops; species Merops nubicus. Next base: position 13,943 of record NW_008614116.1, on the reverse strand, counting down.
TCACAAAAGCTGTACACTATGTTCAGCTGACTTTATCAGTACAAATTTTAAATCTCTAAATATCAAACACTGTAGTAAAAGTATTTTATTTCTTCTCAGTCCTGCTGAGAAATAGTTTCTACTGAAGACATTGGATGCTTGGTGTGATGCCTGTTACAAGAAATCATAAGCTAAGAGGAAAATAAGGCAAGTATCTGTTAAACTCTCAGGGCATTAGGTTAAAGATGATTAGTAGCCATGAACCACGTCTGATATTAAATATCTTTGACAGTTTCTTTTTTAATCTGATATAGGCTACAGATTATTAAACAACCCAAAACACTTAATACTAATGAAACTTCTTTGTTATGGAAATAAAATAACGAGGTATCTGTTAAAATTCTTTCACTGAATGGTTATGTCTTCTTGCTGAAGGTGATGGTTTCAATTTGCAGAAAGTGTAAATCTTCACTTATAGTCACTATTGATTTATCACAGGAAGTTTACAGGGTCATAAACTAGCAACTTCTAATATCTTTGGCACTTAAAATAGAAGACAAATAAAGTCTTCACATGTATTTCAACACAAAGATTTTCATAGCATCATTTAGAACCTTTGATAGTTCTTCTGTTGTTCTGCTGCTCTTCCTTTTTCTTTTGGCTTTCCTAAGAATAGAAAAGGAAAGCCTTTTTCTGTGGTTGGTGATTTTTCAAAAACTTAATGTATGAATAAAGTGTGTATTTTTAACAGATCATAAAGCTGTGCTCAAAATACTTTTTAATTTTTTTTTTCTTTCCCCCCCATTACTTGTTTTCCTAAGCCTGATAATCTGTGCAGTTATTAAGTGCTTAAAACTATACTATCAAGTTCCTAAATACAAAACTGAAACACATTTCAACACATTGAAAAATGTGTTTTAATGGAAAATCAAAATATTTTGCATTAATGGATGAACAGATTGTATCTTTTAACACTTCCTTTCACCTCCTTTTTGCTCTCCAACAAAGATTAATAAGCATTACAGGGATGAATTTAGGTGTAGCCATAAAGGAACTGTATATGCATTTTGGTATAACTTTACTATTGGCTGCATTTATCAAGAAGTCTAATCAAGAATTGTAGTACTCTTCTCATGTACATTGTAGCTTCTATGAGCTACACTATCATTAACAGATAAAAAGTCTGAAGACACCTAAAACTGACTTAATTTACTTCTGTGCAAACTCTATTTTACTACACAACAACCAGAGATCATGATGGTTTTACAACTATAGCCTCTGGCGTAGACTTATAAGAGGTAGATTCCCAAATGGACAGATAAGTGCCTAGTCACTAGAGGCTTGTCCACATTTTTAGGTAGCTAACTACTTTCTGAAATCACGTTCATGCTTCTTTGCTTGTATATCCCCTCAGTGTTTTATGACATTGTGGTTTTGTCCAATTCTTTTCAGGCTGACTCACTGAAAATATGGCTTTCAAGCATATAATTTAGGAAAAAGGTGGAATTCCTGCAATCACAGCCACCTGTTTATCCAGCAACACTATGATTCTGTAAGTACTTGCTTACCATGTGAAAGCATCCCATTGAAATATCTTCACTGCTAAATTCAGGCAGGTAGCATGTCAGCCAAAACACACTAAGACATCCGTCTGATGTCACCTTGTTGGATTGTCATCTGGCTTGAACAATCCAACAAGGCCTAAGTGATTTTGATCAAAGGATTACTGGTTTTCCAAATATCAAAGGGAGCTAAGCTAGAGGTAGAAGTTCAGAAAGCACATTCAAAATGCATCATACTACAAAAGCTGATTCATTTGAGGAACTTTTCTCTGTACAAACCCCTTGAATAAGGCAGTTGGCCTCTGGAATTCATTAATGATGACAAATTTTCCCTGAGTTTCCCCACAGACCATGTAAAAGTGGTTTATTGATTAAGATGCAGGTTTTTATCAATTGTTTCTGAGCAGCATAACTCTTCTTTCCCAAACACAGGATTCAGGTATCAGGAAACTGATAAGCTCTGTAACATGTAGGTGCAATTTTGTAAATAAAATTACAATTTATATTATATAAATTATTATTTATATAATATAATTCACCCCTATCAAGGAATATCTGAATTAACTTGAGATCATAAAACCAAGTACAGTACTGCCATAGTAACATATTCCCTGGGACCAGAAATAACTTGGATACATTTTCAGAGAACAGTCTTGGGTCGTAAACTTGGGAATGTACTGCCTAATTTGGAGGAGAGAGGCTGCTCAGAATTACTACTTCTGCTGTGTTAATGGAGAAACTCCATCCATGTTCTTCTCTTTCCTGTGTGGCTGTTGGGGGGAAGAGATTCTTTTCAGGGCAGATGTTGGGGGACAGAAAGAATGGAAGACAAGAAAAATTTGGTACAGAAAACAAAGCCTATCAGATCTTACATCCTTCTTAAAGGTACATTGCCCAACCATTTTCTCCTCAAGGTTGTTACCCTTTATTAGACACTTCTTGTACTTCCTATGTTTTTCAAGGTCAACAAACAATATAATGAAAGAAGAATAAATTTAATCACTTTGATTGGCTCTCCAAATACAGAGCTCATACACTGAAATGGATGGGCATCAGAGATGGGAGAACAGAATTTTGTGTAAATATAAATTGTTTAAAAAAAAAAATCCTGTGGACACTTTATTCAATGCACAGGAGAAAATCTGGTAACCTAGACATTCATTTTGTAGCAACATTCTTGTGCATTATATGGTGAATGATAAAACTTACATAAATTTGAAAGTTATACTTTATAATAAGGAAAAAATCCCACATCAGTCTGGGTTTTTCAGTGATTGATTTTTCTCTTTATTAATTTAGGCTTAGCCTTATAACAAAGCTTTTGAGGACTCCTCAGATGCAGAACTTCTTTGTTTATCCACAGACACTATAAAATGTTCTCTGTTATCTTTTATATTGTCTTTCAAGATAGCTTGTGCAAGAGGCCCAGCTCTTCATTCTACAGATTTGGTACACATAGAGATGGGAAACACTTTATTGTCAAGTTAAAATAATCTTTAACTCAATGGCAAATAAGGAAAAATGCAAATACAAGCTGCTATTCACACACAAGAAGAAATGAAAGTATTTTAAATTTATTTATAACAAGAATTATTCTAAAAGTTCTTTTTTTTAAAAAAAAGTTAATTTACTGTAGATGTTTTCTTCACATGGATTTTTCACAAACTTTTTCTTTCTAGAATAGAATAGTTCCAGTTACAAGGCACCTACAACAATTATCTAGTTCAATTGAATTTCTCCATGTGTTTAATTAACTAAAGGTATCTTGCTCTGATGGAAAGATTACAATTGCTTCCTTCTTTGGATTTCTCTAAGAAATCTGCAAAGATTAAATCTCCTCTCTCCACCCTCATGAAAAATCAGAAAAAAAGTATTAAACTGTATTTCCCTCAAATCAATTTGTTGTAAGATTTGCACTCCTATAACCAAATTAAGCAAGTGAGATTTCCTCACTGTTTGGAATGACATAAATCACAATTGTCAGATAAGGACTTATCCCCTGAAATTGTCTAGCTGTTTAAAATTGATTCAGTATCTTCCCTTTTATAGTCAGTTTACCTTTCAGGTAAAGTAGTCCTTCACCTACTAAACTCTGTATTTTCAGTTGATCTGCAGATTAATAAATTAAATTCTTTACAGCTCATTATTGTCTGATAAATGGTACAGCAGTATTCTATTATTTTGAAATTACTATAAACTCCAGAAGATTGATTTCCAAAACTTTCTATCCAAAGATACTGTAGGAACTTTATTTTTTACTTTTTCTGTTTCTTAAAGACATTGCAAGAAGCAGGGTTAAAAATAATGTTTGGCATTTGTTCCTTTGCTCCTGGGGTTCACTGCAGTGTAGTCAACGAACAGTGTAGTCAAAAAACAGCAAAGAGATAAGGCCAGAAGCTCACAACTTAACTGAACTTCCTCACATTGCTGCAACATGTAGGCTTGTGAGTGAACTGAGAAATGCAATAAATGCAGAAAGTATCTGTCATCCTGCCTTTTGATGATGGGTGATCTATTTTGCTACAGGAAGCTCAGATCTGAAATTTTAGAAAGATCAGAAACCATGTCAATGGTAAAATTAATTTTGCTTTTACCTTTTTTAATAATATCTGCGTTGTGACCGGAGATTAATTTTCTTACATTATTCATCACATATGAACAGTTTGGTTACGGTTCTAAGGATCACGGTAATGCCCCACCCATATATTTTCTTATTTATCTCAAAAGATAATCCTCCTGCATTGTTAGAAATTGTAAGAGTCAAAACTAATTTGTAAAAGCTTCTTAGACCATTTTGAATGTTCCTTTATTTGGATGGAAAATATATTACTACAGACATGTTGATAAAGAATCTACTTTAAAAGACAAGAAGAAGAAGAACAACAACAATAAAAAAGAGCAAGATTTTTTTCTGTTGCCTCTGCAGTTCTGTGTTCTGTGTGTATATTACTATTAAAAGACAATATTATAGGGTGGGCAATCAAGTCTTATTTATTTAAATATTCCAAGAAGATTTCTGGGTTTCCTTCTGAATTGCTATTTCTCATTAGTTTTTTTTTGCATGTTTTGGTTGCCAAAAGAAACATCTTCTAAAATTATGCAATGTAAGAAAACTCCTCTTCTTCAAAACATTTCTTTGTATCTGTAGTCTTACGTGAGGGGAGGAAAAAAAAAAGTTTGTCAATCAGGTACCAACACTTCACCTATGCAGGTGATGATCATGAAGGATGTGAAGAGACGTTTGATACTAACTTTCTTTTGAATGGAATTCTTGAAAGCACCTCACTATATTTAACTTCTAATGATATATGTAATTTAAATTATGCACTCCACCATTTAAAACTAAGTATTTCTCAAATACTTTGCTGAACTGTGTCCTAACTGCACAGCAAATCAGTAATGTCAGCACTGATGCTGGTACAATAACTGAGTATAAAGATGTTTCAAAAATCATAAGTACATGGTATTTATGATTGAAAGTCTGTTGCTAAGTTCTCTTAGTAGATTCATAAGATGAAATAGGATGTATTTCTTTCATAGCTCCTTAAAACATTAAGAAAAACTTGGTAAGGACAGATTATTTTCATTTGATATAGTGCTGCTGAATCTGGGGTAAAACGCTCTTTTGTACTGACATTAAATTTTATTTTGAAAAATTTCACCATTCTTCACATAATTAGTTTTAGACTACAATTGCCTCATAAATCTGTGAAAATACTAAAAAGCCATCATAACAGAGTTAAATAAATCATTTCCGTTTCTCTTTTACTTCAGAAAAAAATGTTAGAGAAGAAAAATGTAATCAGGGTTCATTTTTGTTACAGTTTAACTCAACATCCTTACTTGTATAATATTACCAATTCATGAGATACTTGAACTTAATTATTAAAAATTCCACCAACAACCCTAAACCAAGAAAATCACATATATAGATACAGCTAGCTTGAGAAGATGAAATCAGGAGGGTCTTACGAACACATAAAAATGTTATATACATCTAACAGAGAGAAATGAAAAATAAGCAGCAGCATATATGGAATAGTCATATGAAAATATTCCACCCTGAGATCCAGGAGTTGTACTTGCTTTCTTACCAAACCCATTTATTCCAAAATAAAAGATCCTATTATTGTATAACAATATATTCTATGTTCAAGGTTGTCATGGTTCATCTAGGTTAGGGTTAATTTTCACCAGAAGTTGGGAGGAGGCCTCAGCCAGGATAGGCAAGCTAACCAGTTAATAGGTTGTTTGAAACCACACTGACATGCCCACTACATAAGGGCAGGGGTGGGCTGGGCTAGGTGTGGTGGCAGGCTTGCTGGCGGGCGGTGCAAGCGGCTGGGGGCAGCCAGTTTGCTGCTTCATTCGATATCGCTTCTTTTGTGAACTGCTTCATTACTATTATTGTTGTTACTTCTCCTTTTGTGTTGTTGTATTAAATTCTCCTTGTCTCAACCCACATGGTTTTGTTTTTTTCTTTCCCCTCCTTTCTCCTCGTTTGGGTGGTGGTGGCAGGGGGATCAAGTGGCCATGTGGTGCTGTGTCTAAATGGCAAAGGTTCATACTAGATATTCAAATTTGGATAGATTTCATATTTAGTCAAGAGAGTGCGACTTTCGCTCCATATGTTCAAAGACAGAATGACACACGGTGTAAAAATATGTGAAAGAGTCTTTAGAGCAATAAAAAAGTTTTCCATGGCAACGACATCTAAAAGATGATGAAAACCATACTGTAGAGATGGTGCCTGAGGACACCCATTTTAAGTTTATAATGTGTTTAACCCTCATCAGTAGATGGAAACACGGCTCTTTGTGAAGGCTAATGTCAGCCAAATTTAGGAATTAGTTCAGAAGTTAATTGGCTGGAATGTACAGACAAAACTTCAATAATTTGAGAAATTTACTTCTTCAGACTTTCACAAGAAGATATAGCTTTGAAAGATGCATTCACCAGTGGTGAAAGATTGTGCTGCTCACAGTTCTTTAAGCATAAACTACAAGTGTTTTCTCATATTTTAGAAAGCTTGGAATTGTACAAATATAGTAAGAAAACAGGAGCTCTAGAATTTTGCAGTACTGTGCTGAGAATTGGCAAAGAAAACTGTTGCATTGAAAAGTGGTTATTCTTTAAATGAACAATAATCTTGAAAATAATGAATTCTATTTTTTGTTAAGATTTTTACATCTTGAATTTTCATAATGCAAAATAAACTTCAAATCTAGTTCCTGTAGAAAGCTGTTAGCTCTTTGTAGCAATCAGGAAGAATTTTTTGGAAGAGGTATAGTGAGCATATTCAACATGTTATTCCCAGCTACTTCAGACTGAGAAAAAAGATGAAATTAATGAAGAGGAATAGCTCCTTCAGGGAATTGCAGAACATGTAAATACAGTGTCCTTTTGGAACAGCTTCTTCCTCCTTCTATAGACTATGTAGATTATAAAGAGTAATATGGACATACTTTCTATGGCTGTACAATAGATATGTTCCCTTTACCCTTTATTCTGAATAGATTGACATCATCACTGCTTGAATACTGCACCTATGCATACGTGTAAAGTATCTTAAAAACCCAGGAGCCTATCTTGTTCAAAAAACAAGTTCTTTTTGATTATCAAGTTTATATAGGTAAGGAAAACAAAAACAAACCACACACACACACTAAAAGAAAAGAAAAGTACATAGTACTGTTC
>NW_008614116.1:6462-6674 GCF_000691845.1 Merops nubicus | reverse complement strand
AAATAAAAAAACAAAAAAAACAAACAAAAAAACAAAAACAAACAAAAAAAAAAAAAACAAAAAACAAAAAACCAGCAGTGACATTTCATAGTACTGTTCTGTAAAATCTGATGGGAAGTTTTATCAGTTTTGCTCTTGACAAAATAAGGCATCCATTTTAGGACAGGACATTTTTCATCTTGTGAAGTTTATTTTGCCTTATTTTGATGTAT
>NW_008614116.1:4758-6441 GCF_000691845.1 Merops nubicus | reverse complement strand
TGCTGAACTCCAGATATTCAAATGCTGGTAATATGAAAGCTATTTTCATGTAGAGTTATTTCAGTGAGTTACTGGCATTTGTCTTGACTTTTTGAAAGTGCAAAAAAAAATTTCACCTAAAGGTGCCATGGCTTGAGCAGAACAAGGCCTGAATAAGAATAAATTGCCCTTTTTCTCCCTGCAATAATCTGCCTTTTTCTCACCATGCATATCAAAACCTGTCACTGGGGTGTTGGGCACAAGTCTCATGAAGGGCAGCTGAATTAACTGGAGTTGTTCAGCCTGGGGAAAAGGAGGCTCAGGGGAGACATTATTGCTCTCTGCAACTCCTGAAAGGAGGTTGTAGAGAGATGGTGATCAGTCTCTTCTCCCAGGTAATAAGTGATAGGATAAGAAGAAATGACCTCAAATTGTGCCAGGGTGGGGTGGTTTACATTGTATATTACAAAACATTTCTTCACCAAAAGGATTGTAAAACATTGGAAGAGGCTGCCCAGGGGAGTAATAGAAACACTGTCCCTGAAAGTGTTTAAAGGATGTGTAGGTGTGGTACTAGGGGACATGGTTTAGTGATGACCTGGAAGTGCTGGGTTAACAACTGGACCTGATGATCTTAAAGGTCTTTTCCAACCAAAACAATTCTATGATTCTATGAACTCTTGCTTGAAAAGGTAATAATAAATAAAAATAACAGGACATAGTGGGAATAATTTAATATATTTTTCTGGTCTTTTGAGTATTGTAGTGTACCTGTATCAGTAGCAGCCTATCTCTCCATCAGTCTATCTCCTCTTTGATATGATGACCTGAGCTGGACTTTGGAAGTATTATTTGCAAAACAAAATAATTTGGAAGATATGCCAGAAAACTTATCTCATGTACATGGCTAGAATGCTATACTCAAGCCACTCCTTAAATGAGAAACTGGTTTGATTTAATGAAGTTGAGCTATCTCTATGTCATTATCTTATATGCAGCAGTAACAAACTCTGAAAGTGTGAAGCTGATCATCAGATTCCTGCTCAAGGACCAGTCACCCTTAAAGAGCATCATCATTCCCTCTACTAAGACCAGATGTTAATTTATAATGTAAATCTCTGAAACAACCAAACAAATATTACTCTAATTGCTCATACCAGTCATGCTTTTGAACCTGGACTGAATAATTTTTGACCAAATTATTGTCTAATAATGATTCACTTTTATACCTTTCTCTTACATCATCTGGTTGCATCTCAAGCAATTGGCTGTTTCCTATGACAGATTTTATTGAAGAAGTTACACTAGAGGTCTTCAATATATATTTTTTTTTTTTAATGAAAAAAAAAAAATAGTTTTTCTCTCTGCTATATGTTTCCCCAATTTCCTGTTAGCATTGTAAAAACATACACATGGGATTTAATAATTTCAAAATGCACTTGAGTGATTAAGTTCTTCCTTTTGCCAGTAGAACAGTGTTGCCATCTGGCATTCAATGAAGAAGATTTTTTTTCCTTAAGGTTTTCAGCATTAATAAATAAACTAACAAATAACTTCCTGTTTTCTTCAAGCTAAGGATACAGACAAGCTTAGCTAGAAGATTTTACAAAAATCTCTAAGCAATTCTTCCTTACACAGTTTTACCCCGGTCTTTGACTGTTTTAAACCCTTTATGTTTATGGACTATGTTAACATAAACAATTA
>NW_008614116.1:0-4727 GCF_000691845.1 Merops nubicus | reverse complement strand
AAGAGTGACAGGGGAGAAATTCATTGAGTGCTGCAAATACCCATGAGCCTTTCCAGTGCAGAAAGATACAGAGAGTTAGTATGTCAGACAGTTTCTTTTAGATTTTTAGGTGACTGGACATCATTACTGTTCTGCTGAAGTGTAGTCACACTCATGACATTAAGGAAACATGCAGTCCTTCCTATGATTTGCTCTTTGGAAAGACAAGATACAGTTATAGGAGGGGCCTGCAAGGTTTTATTATGGTAGCAGCACCTACTGCACTGGCTCAGGAGAGCCAACTGAATCTTTCTAACCTATCTGTAAGACTGTACTATACCTCACTGGTGGAGAGAGATATAATTATAGATATCAAGATCTGGGTATAAGGTTCAAAGAGGTATAGGTCAGTAGAAAAGCCTATTTTTAAAAATTAGTCCATTTAAACCAAATCAAAACCTGATAAGTAGACAATATCCCTTTAAGTGGAAACAGCAAGCAGTATTCAAGCACAACTATTTCATTCTAAAAGTAATAAATGTGAGGAATAAGTTGTCAGGTAAGCCCACTGAAGCACATACTATAAATGAATTTAAGAGACAGCCAGAAGTTTTTATAGAGCTAGAGGGGAAATTAAAGACAGTGACAAAGCAGGAAGACTAGGCTGAAGTAACACATATAAAAGACAAGTTTTCTGGTTCTTCTCTCCAGCATTTCTTTATGTTCATTACAGAGTGTATCTGATAGTTGTTATTTATGTTAGAGAAGGGCAGAAAAAATTAAGTTGTCTCAAGTACGCTATCCCAAAGGTCTCAGAAACTTCACTTTCACTTCTCTTTTGGACAGGAAAAGCAAAACAAAATTGAAGTTGAGACCTTGACTTTACCTAATTTGACATTCTGTGAAGTACATGAAGAACCACTGGTAGGTCATAGGGGAGAAAACAGAGGATATGGTTCATCTTAGCTCCTTTGCACTGTGCAAAGTGTCATATTTTGTGCACTGTTTTTGCTCTGCTGGATTTTCAAAGTCCTAGAGCAGCATCAATAGCTCTTCACATTGTGTCTGATTCAGCTCTCACTGAAGTCAGGAAGACTTTTGTTGATTTGTCTGTGAGATGGGTAACTTTGAGTGTATGGTCCACCCTGTGCAGGGTACAAAGGTAATGCAGCTGGTTTAAATGCTTTGAACAGAATTAAGTTAATATTTTTTATTTTTAAACAGATATTGTCGATATTTTTCATTTGTCTTAGCAGATGTATATTGTTTTTTCTTAATTTTCATTGAAAATATATAGCTGGAATCACGTTTACCAGAACCAGTTATGCAAAAGGTGCAAAAGTCTATGCAGTTTCAGTTTAAATACTGATTTGTTTTTATAAAATATCATGAGGGGAAACGAAAAGGGAACTTGGAAAGTTAAGCTTTCTCAGTTGTTCGTGTCTCAAGCAACTCTAACAAAATCAGCTTTTCTTAACTGACAGTTTCAGAAATTAGAATATAATAATTCCATTCTCTTCAGGTTTTGCTGCTGAAACTTGACACCTACAATGATTTTGAGTATTTGGGATTTATATAGCCACACAAGTGACTTCTAGTGAAATGATTCACCTGTATATACATACACAGATGGAAAATCCTGAACACATTATTTTTAATACATTTGAGATGTCTGTCCCAAGCTTGTTACCAATGTAGTACATACAAAAAGACTAGAATTTATTCTTGTACATATTCGTTCATATTTATTGTAGCTCATATATAGTGGTAAATAGTCCAGGCAAAATACACAAATGATCTTTCTGTATATGAAATTTAAATGTCTGTTGGACTGATATTACTAAACACTGAAGTGAAACATTCCAATACAAACGTAAAACAAATGTATTGATATAATAGAATGTTTATGTGATAATAAGCAGCAAAATGATACTTTGGATTATAAACAGCAAGAAAACTAAAACAAAATGAAAACATGAGGTCTTAATCTGAGTTTTTATCACCTGGATTCGATAGATCTGCTTTCCTGTCTATTGTCAAAAACACACAATGGAAGAGATGTAATAGTCATTTATAGCTGTATATTACAGTTTTCTAATCCTCAGGTTGCTACTTGATAGCTGTGTAATAGTATTTTGATGATCCAGTATGATGCTGAAACTTAGGATGTCTTGAGTTAGTGGCATAAAGGTCTAAAATGTCAAGTGGGGATTGGCATAATTATGGGCCCTCCAAGCACTTCTGCAGACAATAAATCCACAGTGACAAGTAGCGGTGAGATTGGCCTTTGGAGACTGTGTTCCAGGCACTGTAGAAGGTGTCTTCATCATACTGCAGCATGTAACACAAAACAGGAGCTAGCAGCTGCTCCTTTAATGGGTGAAGAATAATACTGTAAAACAGCCATCTAGATACTAGTTACTTCAAAATTAGAGCAAAATTATAGGAAAATTATTGACACATCAACACGTATTTCTTGTTCAGGATTTGACTTCAGGATATATTTTCCCTTTTCATGATTTTGATCATTCTAAGACTAGCTGATAATGACCACTTTGTTTTGTGATATCATAAATATTTACATATTCCACCCAGAAAAGTGGCTATAGAATTATGTTTTCTCAGTCAAAATTCTAGTTATTTTTTATTTCATTTTTTCACCTAAATAAATAAGCAAACATTTGTGTATTGATGACATACCTATTTAATAGCATGCATATTTTAAACTGATTTTCAGAATATATGTAAGACAAATGCATATATATGCATTTTTCGGTTACAGTGATATTTTTATAATTAACCTCTAAACTGCCTCTAAAATAGTAAACAAGATGTTATATTATATATTATAGATGTTAATAACTAAAAACTAATCTAGTGGAAGGTGTCCCTGCCCACAACAGGGAGCTTGGAACTAGATCATTTTTAAGGTCCCTTCCAACCAAAACTGTTCTATGATTTTATGATGTGAATAATACAAAGACTATTTGAAATTCAAATGCTTTGAATAATTAAATATAAATTGTCACCAGAACTTTTATGAAGATCCAAACAAAACAAAACAAATAACATCAACCGTGTTTTTTTCATTGGGATTGACTGATAACTAAAATATGGCAAACTGAATGTGAAATCTGAGCAAGCCATAATAAATTATTCCTGATGTTTATGATAGTTAGTGTCACAATTTACATGCAGTGAGTTGCAAAAAAAAAAAAAAAACAGGGAAAGGAGCAAGGGACTCAATTTCAGCAAGACTTTTGACACTGTCTCCCAGAACATCCATAGAGGGAAGCTCAAGAAGTTGAACTGTGTCCAGTTCTGCACTCTCCAGTTCAGGGGAGACAGGGAAATAACAGAGAGACTACAACAGAGAGATATGATGATGATTAAGGGACAGGAACATTTCTTTTGTGAGAAAAGGCTGAGAGACTTGGGGCTGTTTAGCCTGGAGAAGACTGAAAGGGGATCTTCTTAGTATTTATGAATATACAATAGGCTAGTGTCAGGAAGATGGGGCCAGTCTCTTTTCAGCGATGCTCAGTGGTAGGACAAGGGGCAATGGGCAGAAATTACAAGACAGGAAGATCCACCTAAACATCAGGAAAAATCTTTTTTCCTGTGAGGATGTGGAGTACTGGAACAAGCTGCACAAAGAGATTGTGGAGTCTCCTTCTCTGGAGACTTTCAAAATTTGGACACAATCCTGTGCAAACTTAATGTAGACAAATCTGCTTTATCAGATTCGAACTAGATGATCTCCAGAAGTCCCTTCCAACTGTTACTATTCTGTGACTCAGTTACTGGAGATATGTTTATCAGGTTAATTGGAATGTATGAGACAGATCTGCAGTACGTAATTTCTGCCTAAACTGGGAGCTTTGTCTCAGCAGAAATCCTCACAAATCTCTGAAAAAGAGGGAGAAATTCACATTCCTATGCTGTAGTGGTATTTAAGAGAAGTTGGCAAAGAAGCAGCCGAGGAAATATGAGCAGGTGCCTCTCTATTATCTCCAGAGATCTGTTCAAGTCACTTAAGATCTCCCTCAAAAGTTATTGGTGCTCCAGAGGCAAGTGCTCTGCCTCTGCCTGTGACAGAAGCACCAGCCAAGAGATTTAGTGTCTAAAATAAGGACCTTGAGCTACCATAGTGAATCTAGGCTTCAACATCCTTTGCGTGAAAGTATATTACAATGTATTATAAATATTATATAAAATCTTCAAATATGGATTCCTTTTTTTTGGCTGTTTTTTAGTTGTTTGTTTTTCTGTGGGGAAGGAGGGTGTGCTCATTTACTTTAAGCTGAATTTGAGGATTTAGTAAATGAAATGCCCTGAGGGCTATTCCAATATGTCTCTCAGAAAACTTGTGAAAAGATCTAATATGAGAGAATAAATAAAGATCTTTAACAATGGCAAGACAATTTTTCAAATAAAACATTTCTGAACATAAATAAATACATTGCAATCACATACTGCAAATCGCAGTTATGGGAACATATTTAATATGTAGCCATATATGTTTCTTACGCAGCTGTAATGTCCAAGTCAGCTGGTACTACCTGCCTTGGATTTTATTTCATCTTTATGGGCTCACTACTGTCCTTACATACAGGTTTCCCAAACATATACAGATTTTATTTTAAAATCAAACTTTCTTTTTTACCATGTAAGACATAATGTCCCTACTATGATTTTTTGCAGTCCAAGGTCCTGGTTGGTCATTGCTGTGGTTTGGGGTCAGGGCA
>NW_008614115.1:0-30329 GCF_000691845.1 Merops nubicus | reverse complement strand
CCTACCCCTTCTCCTTCATGCAACAACTTGAGAGCAGACAGGTGACTAAATTCTAAAAGCTTTAATTTGTTTGCAGCAAGTAGAATTGTTAGTACCTGTACCCCTGGTAGTATTAGGCAATACAAGACTGGGTATTTGCAGAAAGCAGACAAGAATATCAGTTCTTAACGTAAAACAAGTGTCCTGTGCCATTTTGCATATGTAAGAAATGAAATAGGCTCTCTTGTCCAGTTTCATGAGTAACTTTTCCTTGGTGTGTAATGGCACAGATTTTCAGTATACCTGCAGATCCTCAGGTTTGACAGCTGCAACATTCCCTCTGTTAAAGCTTCCTACACTCTCCTATCTCTACCTGATGTGCGGAAACAGACTTTATAACCCAAAGGTTATATAGTAGGTATGTTTATTGTGTGCAGATGCACAGGGGATCACTCCACCACAAACGTGAATAGCCGAAGTGGCAAATTATTTCATATTTATACAGTAAAACACTACACATATTCATTATCTAACCCCATCCACCCCTGCTTCGCATTATAATTAGTCTCGCTTCATATTATAATTAGTTTATCAGTCCTTCCACGCTTGCGCAGTTTTTCCCGGTACTTGTGGGCTGGGGTCTTTGAGATGTGGGCGGTGGTCTCTGGGAGGAAGGCCATATGTCCTCCTCGCGTTGGACCTTTCATCTTTTGTCTGGCATGTGGTGATTTGGCAAGTTTATAGCTTTGGGCCAGTTTTGGTCAGCTCTTGTCCTTGGTGAACATTAATTGATAATTTTGTGATATATGTTACTTTGTGTTGTCTCTGTATGTGTTAGTCTTTGTTATTTTTCAATAGCTCCTTTCTATTTTTCTACCGGTAAGTGCAGGATGCTTGTTTATTCTGACTTTTATGACTGTTCTCTTAGATAAGGGTTGTTGTCTTAGATGGCAGACCAAAGAAGCATCTGCTTTTTTTCAAACACTTCACAGTGATCAGTAAGACAATCAATCCTTCAGGCCTCTGTTATTTTACACAAGTGGTTAGCTTTGTAATTTTTTTTGTATTTTATGTTAGTTACTTTACATCATACCTACGAAGTCAGGATACTGACCTGGCTCACTCACTCTCATGGTCTTTTCCTATTACAGTGCCTTATAAAACACAATGCAAGAGAGACTGAGAACACAAAGCTCAAGGAAGAAATTATGAGGAAGAAATGTGCATTATGTCTTTGATTCCCACTGCTTCTGTAGCTGAATCTAAATTAAGAAAGTTGAAGGTGCTTCACACCCCCAGGATGTAGCTCCCCTTCCTCTCTCAAACACGCTGTTTTAAAACTGCTGCATCTACATTTTTCTTCCATAATTGGAACAAGTAGAAGAGAGCCTAGCAGCAATGATTTGATATGCCATCAATTATGTATTTGCATTTCACCACCGAGGCCTACCCTTCTTTTCTAAAACCTGGTTTAAATTACATCTGATTTCTGAAAGACTGAAAATGTCAATTATCCTGTGGTGACTGGATAACTTCACACTTGTCCTGCCTCTTCAGACAGGCTTCATGATGGTTTACAAAGTCTCTGGAAGGCCTAGCATGCTATAAACTGTTCTTCAATAACCAGATTTCTGCACAAAATGGACTATACCATCATCTTTTTGTGTAGTTTAAAAATTACTGTCTTAGAAGTTTTTTTTTTTTCCCTTCATCCCACTACCCAGTCATTGAAGTGGAACAGATTTAATACATGCTGTTAAATACAGGAATGGAGTCTAAAAGCATCATTTGTCTCACACTTCAGGCAGACTAGCACTGTTACAAATGTTTGGTGTCAGCATACAACATGCCACTAATGTAAAACGCTGTAAAACACTGTGTTATGGTATTGTTTTATACCTTACCTCCTACAAAATTTAATTTTAGGGATTTCTCTCTTCTCTGGAAGACACTGTCCTGGGAAGGTAGTAAACCTGTGAAAACTCTTGCTATCTTAAGGCATCTATCATTCTGTAGTAGACCAATACCAAGAATTTTAATGTAAAGAAGAACAGAAGGAAAAGACAAGACATTGTGCATCACACATCAGAGCACTGGGCACGAATATAAAAGGGCCTGATTCAAAAGACAGACAATCCTTTGTATGAAAAAATAAAACAGAAAAAAGATGGCAAGAAAACGAGCAAATGAGCAGAAGTGAATTTTTTACCTGAATATTGTAACCTGGTTAGGTTGTTTGGGTTTTTTTGGTGTGTGTTTTTTGTTGTTGTTGTGGGTTTTTTTGTTCTTGTTTTGTTTTGTTTAAAGTTAGTGTGTAGTCAAGTGACTTCTTCAGTGAAACAACATAGGAGGATATTTGTATTTACCTCTTCTCAGCTAGTGTATCTCTTACAGAATGATAGAAAAGGAACCGAAACACACGTGCTGAGGTTCATTAGAAACATTCCTTTCCTATGATAGCTAAAGGTAAGCAAAAAGCTAGTGTTCAGTGTAGGGGAAAGTTTTAAATATGTCTCTTTAATCATGTAACTATTTTGTCCTTAGGGTCTACCTTAATCGTTTACATTTTATCCAAGCAGTCTGTTCTGGCTTTAAAAGAAAAATACTTATCTTCTGCCCTCAAAATATCTTTCCAGATAAGTTGGTATAAAAGAAGACCAAAATCAGACAGCTGTCACTTCACCAAATATCATGTGTCTCCACCCATTCCTTTGATGAGCTAATTAGTATCCAAGAGTGCCAGGACTGCCCTATATTTGGACGTATTCTGTGTAATAGGCAGGGTACTGTGTTTTCACAAGCACTCATGCAGCATGACAAAAACCAGAATAACTACTAATCACTTTGGCTACATAGATAAGGTATTGGACGTTTTCAGAAGAGCCGCAAAACGCAGTGAACCAAGTATGGAGACAACTTCTAAGCCTTTTTTTCCCAAAAACATATTTGAACCAAAACAAAAGCAAAGGGTCCCTCTGTCACCCAGTGACAAATTTACATTACTCATTCATGATAGGGACAATATATAATGATAGAGAAACAAAAAAATAAGGCCAAAGTATAATAATTACAACTTATGCTATTACAGCACCTAGGAGGCCCTGTCACCAATCAGAAGCTGCTGTACCAAGCAGTAAATGAACACAGGAAAAACAAAAACAAACAAACGCCCACAACACACAAAAAAAAAAAAAGCCCCTGCCTCTAGAAACAAGTAACGAGAGATGTGCACAACATACCACCGTGAAACCTCAGTCAGTCTTGGCCAAACAGCAGTATCACCACTGTCAGGTTTTCAGCAGCCATCAAGACAAAGGACATCACTGAAGAATCAAAGGAAAATAGGAAGTAACTGGAGCAGGCTCTGTGGAGCCTATTTCAGAATAGTGTTTTCTGCTTGCTACAGCCAAGTCTGCCAAGTGTACTGCTTGTGGCAGTGCCAAGCTTCCCACTGAAAGCTAATTTGTGTGATCCCACCCAGTGCAGGTTTTACAGAATGGCATCTGCAACTTATTCCTACAGACTCTAATAGTCATTTGCATAATTTCAAACTTCAGAGTCTGTCTTCTGCTCATTATTTCAGTATTTGTATGAATTCAGTAAGTTCATTAATTTTGGAGTGAATTTCCAGTATTTAGTGGCCATTCCTTCCTTTAGGAAACCATGTGAAAATTCAGACCTTCCTGAAGTGTTCTTAATGCTGTATGGCAGAAGGCATTCATCTTACAAAGCACTACTTAGAATTAACATTAGCTAGGAAGGAACAGAAAAATAAGCAGAAAGAGGAATAATGAAGTAATTTCTCTCCATGAAGTGTTTTGAGGTATATATTGTATTTGTACCTAAATCTCATCTTCTCCAATAGCACTGAATGACAGAAAGTGGAAAGCTTCTACCTATTTCCTTCACTGGCCTGAATTAAAATCTTTTAGTTTGTAGAATTTATGCAAATTCTAAAAACAAACAAACAAACAATAAAACCACAAACCAAAAACAGATGTTGCAATACAGTTTCTACGGCTGAAACGCAAGCACTGCTTTTTAAAATTAGCCTCCATGTAACAGAACTACTATGTGAACAGCAACCTTCTGCACATTATGTTTGTTTTTTGACTTCTCTCTTCTTCCCACTATGGGAACACAATCAGTCTCCTGGTTTGCACTCACAATAAATCTGTTTATTCTGCCACTTTTTTGTCTGTCTCCCTAACTTCTATTGACACAGAGTTCACACCACCCAAGAGTCCAACTAAATCCTCACATATAAGTTTTGTTTGCTACTAAGTCATAAATACTAGTTTACCTGCTAAATAGATAGGTAAACTATTAGATAACTAATAGATATCCTTCCCATATTGGATCCAGATAATGCGTGTGATAAAAAATATAAAGATTTCATGTGTGAAAACAAGAATTATGCTATTTAGCAAACCTAAGCCATTCTGCTCCCACTCCAGAGAAACTTGAGAAGCAAGGAAAATTTTCCAGGGAGTCTATGGTGGTACATGGAGTTTGCCCACCTGACCAATTTGCAGAAGAAAGTATTTTGTAAATTTGCAGAAGTCTGTGATTGTTAAGAACCATGCTACTCTGGAAAGTCAGAAACTGCCTGCTTAGCTCCTGTAAGAATGGCAATTGTACATGTGGTGTCCTGAAATGCCTTCTCAGCTGAAGAGAGGAACTTGGAAGAAACAGTGAGTCACACTACCAGCTTCCGATGTGAAAACCCTACCAGCAAGTGCCTGTGGAACATCACTGTCCTCCCTCCCCCTGGACTCTGTGGAGCCCTTTAACCACAGGTTGGGGATGTTGCTGCTTCCAGTACTCCTCCCACTTTTGTGCACAGCACCCCTCTGGTTGAGGTACTACGGTACTGGTGAAATCCTAAACATGAGAGGCCAGTGAGAGCATCTCAATGGATTTTATAAAGCTAGAACAAACTCCAGTCTGCACAGTTAACTAGCCAAAACAAGAAAAAAATCTGTAAAGATGCTGATATGAAAAAGAAAACTTGATCATACTGAAATATAAAGAGCCAGAAGTTGTGATTTGTTCAGTAGTGAAGCAATGTGCAATACATCTAGGTTACCAACCAAACCTGCTTTATAACTGAAGTATACTCTTCAGTACAGAAGTCTGTCCAATTGTATAATACAGGTATTAACTTATTTTCATTCATTCTCAGTGAGCTCCATTAAAACTACTAGATTATAAATTGATTCTTGTGCCTTATTTTGTGTAGTCACAGAAAGACACTCCTGTTTGAAGCTTAAATTAAGCATATTCACTAGTAAATTCTTTAGTGCAGTTGTACTTTCTTTGCTGTAATGTTTCCTTTTAAGTTTACATATCTCTCTTTTGTATCACATCAAGACTTACCTGCTGTTATATTTACAACAGCTTTATTTTTATAGCCTTAAATGCTTTCTGTATTGCTTTAGTCATAGCTATAACTTTATTTTTGGGCACCTTAACTCTTTCCAAAAAGCAGTTCAAAAAGACTGTCACAATTTTTATTATGAAATAAGAAGGTGTTTCTTTCTGTATTCAGGCTTTCTAGATCCTAAGAGATCACATGGCAGGTTATTGTTATTTGCCATTTCGACAAAGGTAGGTTACACTATATAATACTGGAAAGGAAGGAACCACAGCTTCTAAAAAGCCATTACCCAAATAGCAGTTAACTTAAATGCTAGCATCCATGATGCCCGACCTCCTTTTTTCAGTATACTTATGGTTGGGAGAGCCTTATCATCACCTGGCTAATTAATGAATGAAAACCACTAAGCATGTAATTACATGAATGGAAGTAGTTTTGGTAGAAGAAACTTCTAAGAGACAAAGATGCTTTATTAGTTATTAAAACATTTAACTAACCACTCCTACCTCAGACTTCACACTTTTCAAATGACAAAGCATCATGAAACAAGTTTTGTATAAATCTGCATTTACAAACTAGAAATGTATAGAAAGACCTGTCCTTCATAAAGAACATGTAAACATGATTTAATATTGAAAGAGCTTCAGTAGAATCTTGAAGCTTAACAAGCAATACTACAATACATCCTATAAATTATTACATTTACCCTCTAAGGCAAAGATAGCCTAAAATTAATACTTGAAATGAAGTAACAAGACTTCAGCAAAAGTAAAAAAAAAAAAAAAAAAAAAAAAAATGGAACTCCATTTACTCCATTTGGCATAGAAGGGTATTCTATCCAGTGACTACTTACCCATAGCTAAGACAAAATTAGTCATTGCTGGATCTAAACTGGTGAAAAGTATCTGTTAACAGCACCAGGTGCCTAATAAATTATGACCCTTAAAGTTGACTCTATGCAGGGAAATTAAAGCAGAGTAACCCTCCCAGTTCTAATAACTTTACAACCTAAAAAGAAGGAAACAAAAAACCTCCAGCACCCAAAAATCCTCAACAATATTTAAAATATTTATTATGAAAACAATGCTTTAAAAAACTGTGTTATTCCTGTATTATTACCATCTAGTGACCCCTGCTTAAAGAGCTATTTAGATAGAACTCATAACGTTGTCTTACAGGATGACAAAACTCATCAACACTTCATTGAGCAGCAGGAAAATGGAGTAGCATTATAAATCCAGTTGTCAAGGAATGGTTGGCAAAAGGAACCATAGTGATCACAGTACTACAAAACCAACTCAAAGTACACAGTTTGGTAACAAAACATTTTCAAAATCCCAGCACTTATATAGAGGATACTCACATGAATCATTCTCAACTTCACATTACTCATATTATACAGGCATACATGTGTATTTTTAACTGCACATATGTAGATGTGTACATATATATACACAAATCCTTAATGTTAAATGAATTTTGGAGAACATAAAAATTTAACAAACCATGACAAAATCAATAGCCATACACTGAAAAGAATCACAGGACTAGAAGATAACCAAGTTTAGAATGTTTTCTTACAGAATTTGCTCAAGCTGCACATGCCTGGCATAGAGCAACATTTCAGCCCGGTTTCAGAAATAATAAATAGGGTTATAGATTTAAGAATCAAGCTGTCTTTAAGTATGTAATTTTCTTTTGTCAGTCTTGATGTTTTTAGAAAGACCATTTACTTGAACCTTTTAAAATTCACCTGTACTGATTTATTGATGTGTTATCTTTTAATAGGAAGACCATAAACTGTAACAGTTATAGTAGAATTGTATCAGTTACAGTTCAGTCAGAATACAAAATCATGTATGGCTTGCTGTACTATGTACCTGGTCTAGTCTGGAGAGTGGTGTGTGACCTATGGTGGAAGTGTATTGTTGTGAAAAGAAACATTACTAAGGAAGCAGTAGAACATTTCTTTTCCATGGCTACATTCCTGAGGATGCAAGATAGTCAAAACAAACCCAGCTGCCATCACTAGCACACCAACAACAAGAATCACGCAGGACATGAGGTTATCTGAATGGTTCCATCGCTCTTTGGACAGCCTTAGATAACACGCTGTTGGGATGATAAAAACAAGTGGGGTAGCACTCAGAACTCCCTGTGTGTGGGAAACAATAGAAGGAAAAAAAAAAAAAAACCAAACCACATTTAAATGCACATGTTTATGAGTTAAGAACAAAACCCTGCATTTTTAAATGGTTGTGATTAGGTTGATTTAACAGTAAAGCCAGAGAACAGAGAACTTCTCCAGTGTTGCTATATGGAAAACTTTCTTTTCAAAGTCACAAATAATTTGCAAAAATATCTTTAAAACTGTTTGAAGTAATTCAGTTTTATTTAAATGCTTTCACTTTGCCAATACAGGACAATAATCTATGTTGCAAGTACTATTAAATGTGATTACCAGAACTTGACCAACTTCAGAAATATAGTAAAGGTCTGAACACAATAGTCCTGCAATACTGTAACTGACTTAAAATATTTAAGATTGTTCCATGTAGGAGTCTAGCTACAATATTGCTTTAAAGGAAGAACAAAAGTGTGAACATCATGTGGCAATTCAAAGAATTCTGATCAATTTCTATATTTATGACCTGGTTTAGGCTGACTACCCTATGAAAGCAAAGCTCTTGAGAGAGTAGAATCTCCCCTCTTTAAAAATTCAGCTCCTCTTCAAATCCTCTCTTGGGCTGGGACAGATAAAAAGCACCTGCTTAAATGCTTTTTATAGTAAAGCCACTGCAGCTTAACATACAAGTTACTTGCCAAAAGAGAGCGAGTTTATGCAGAAATTTTTAATGTTGAATTTGTCACATATTAAACACTGTTTCAATTTAATTACTGGTGAGGTAGTAATCCAGCCTTCCAATTATCTTTGCATCACTGTTCGTACAAACTTTTGTATACTTGAACAGTAAAACCTGTTAACAGTGATCAGTACAGGCACCAAAAATAGGTACATGCACAAAGTATCTTCCTCATAAAACTCAAGACTCTTAAGTATGTGAGGCAACACAAACCAGCATCCCAGTAAAAGTATAGAACAGCAAAATCCACGGACTCTCCACTCCTGCATGAGGGGTTTCCCTTGGGAATTACCGCAGGGCAAGGACAGCAGCTTGTGTTTTGTTTTAAAACCAGAAAGCAGGGAAAAAATAAGCAGATTCAGAGAAACAGCAGCAAATGCCTTCTATGGTGAAGAGGCAAAAGACAGCTCTTCTGCTGGACAGAGAGCCTGCTGAGAAGGGAGATCAGCTTCCTGTCACATGTAAAAGCTCAGACTATTCCTTTTTATTTACTGGTGGGTATTAAGATTGAACAAGCTTTCTGAACACAATTACATCCAATAAATACCTACAGCTGTATTGTCAAATTCTCTCTTGAAAAACAGAAAAACACTCAAACCACAAAAGGCCTCTCTGGGTAAAAATACTGCATTGATGGAACGTTTGCTTTAGAGTGGTTATTTCAGAACAATTTAATTCCTAGTAGGAATCGCACATGTTTATTCATGCTTGAAAGACTCTGTGGCAGTTCTCTTGTGTAACTTTATTCTTAACATATTATACCATATAATAAATGTAAAATGCATATGCATATATTGAGATATATATACACAGGCACACATTATTAATTAGGTTCATTATATCAGCATTCAGATATTTGGCTGGAATAGGCATGTGTGCACGTATTCGCACATTTAAATATTTTTATTGGTGTATACACGCACAGAGCCCACTTTTTGGCACTTGTCACTTAAACAGAGAGGAAAAAAGTAGAAAAGAAGTTAACAATAGTTGCCATGAATGAAAAATTTTAATTGAAACATGCATCCTGACCAAACCAATAGGAACACTGTTTACTTTGAGATAGTTATAATTTGGAAACAGTTACCTGACAGTAAACTATGTAAGGAATTATTTTAAAGAGAATGTAATTGGAGAGCTTACCTGAAAATTCACACCTGTTCTATAATATTAGTGCAAGCATGACCTGCGAAATCATTGCTATAAAAATCACTCATTAGTGCACAGTTAGCAGATAAACTGCCCTGTGGATCAGAACAGTGTACCTGTATCATAATGTACATACAAGTACATATAACGTGTAGCTTAAAGAACCACTGCCTCCATTTCCTTCCATCAGTAAGCATGCAATATATGGCTGGGAATTGTCAGTAAATACATGGAGAGGGATGTAAGGAAGCAATTCTTAAGTATTTCTATTAAGAAACAAAGGCTGGCTGCCCTTAAAATATTTTCTCCACCTTCTAATTTTTAAATCCTGGAGTATGATATTTTCATATCTCCTTTATTTATTAAAAATAACTGAGCTGAAGTTGAAGATAAATTGTTAAGACAAACAATGTTTACCATAAACATACATGAGCTCATGTGAACTTTATAGAGTTCAAAAAGGCCAAGTACAAGGTCCTGCACACAGGTCAGGGCAATCCCAAGCACAAATACAGGCTGGGTGATTTTTGGATTAAGAGTAGCCCTGAAGAGAAGAACGTGGGGGTGTTGCTTGACAAGAAGCTCATCATGAGCCAGCAATGTGTGCTGACAGCCCATAAAGCCAACTGCATCCTGGACTACATAAAAAAAGATACGGCCAAGAGAAAAGGTGATTCTCCTCCTCTACTCCACTCTTGTGAGACCTTGCCTGGAGTACTGTGTTAAGCTCTGGGTTCCCCAATGTAAGGACATTGACCTGTTGGAGTGGGTCCAGAAGAGGGCCACGAAGATGATCAGAGGGCTGGAGCACCTCTCTTCTGAGGACAGGCTGAGAAAGTTGGGGTAGTTCAGCCTGGTGAAGAGAAGGCTCCAGGGAGACACTTTATTGTGGCCTTCCCGTACATAACAGGGGCCTACAAGAAAGCTGGGGAGGGACTTTTTACAAGGGCTTGTAGTGATAGGATGAGGCATAAAGGCTCCAAACTGGAGGAGCGTAAATTTAGATTAGATATTAGGATGAAATTCTTCACTGTGAGGGTGGTGAAGCACTGGAACAGGTAGCCCAGAGAGGCTGTGGACGCCTCCTCCCTGCAAGCGCTCAGTGTCAGGCTGGATGAGGCTTTGAGCAACCTGGCCTAGTGTGAGGTGTCCCAGTCCATGGCAGGGGTGTTGGAACTAGGTATCTTTAAACCAACCAAAACCATTTCTATGATTCTTTGACAAATGTAGATTGGATTTTTTTTTTAAAACATTCCTTTTTATTAAATGTGCATTCTATACCAAACAAACTGACTTCATCTGGTAGGTCTACTTAGCCAAACAGTGATCTAGGACTCAAGTACACTACATGTCAGTTCCAGCAAACCAAAAAAGTTACATAAATGTATGAAAAGTGGTTCAAGGCAGTAAGCACCTTGTGCAGCCTGCCTGGTGAGTTCCATCTCTGCTACGAGACAATATCAAACACAGGGATATTTACTGTCAAACAAAGCAGTCTCCTCCTAAAAATCATACGCTCAGGTTAACAAAGAACAAAACTGAGTGATTTTTTAAGTCCAAAGAAGTGAAAAATTCCAGTTACTATTTCTGTGGTCTCACAACTACTGGTTCTGTCTCACCTCCCCCCACACTCTGCCTTTGCTTTTTGCCTCTTTGGCACAAGGCAGTCATTAGGATCTGCCCCAGTATTTAGCAATTTGCCAACTTCATCAGAAGCTGCACTTAGAAAAAGAAATGCCAGATTCAGTCCTGCAATACAGAGTATGAGTATGTTAGTGATTTCCACTGCAGTTTACATACATTGGGTAAGTCATAGCCACTTGCCACATCTGCAGAACTGTTCTAAAATCCCTCCCCAGCCATGCAAACTTTACTTTCTGAACTTCCTTTCTCCTTTAATTATCTGATTCTGAAGCACTGAATAATTCCTTTTTTGCCCTACTAGCATTTCAACTGGCTATTTCAAACTATGTTAAGATTTTCAGTTAGTGCTATGGATTCTTCAAAGTCCTGTTTTATAAAAAAAGTGGTTTATTATATAAAAGAGTATACAGGTTCACTTACATTCAGCTCTAAAACTATTCCAAGGCAATCATACACTAACGATACACCAGTCGCCACTGCAACGATAACTACCGTCACAACAATATGGAAAACTGTTGAGAGGTTCCCATGGAAAAATATATTGGCAATCACCTGAAACAGAAACAGATTTAAACCTTGGTTTTGCTCTTTATGCTAACAAACACCTTATTCCAAACCTCTAACCTTAGGAAACTATAAGAATGGGTGTGAATAAACTGACTGGACTTTGCTTATCTTGCTTCAGGAAAACATCTTCATCTGCTTCCAAAAATAACTTATAATAAGCACTACCAAAATTGCAGAGCACTTGTATGACTGCCTTTGTTATACCTGCAGGATTTAGGATATACCTAGTTTCTTACCATTTGCTCACTAGAGAATAAAAACAAAATTATTTCTTGGATAGAAATCTATCTATCTGAATAGGAAGATGGAGATACTTTCACAAAGCAAAACTAGTAAACGTGATCAGGTATGCTATTTTTGGCTCTTATCACTATAATAACAACAGTGGCTTTTATGATAAACTTGTGATTTTAAGAAGTCCTGATCTTGTTGAATAGTTATTAATATAATATTGAATAATATTATAATAAATGTAATAAAATATTAAATTGCCAAAATCTAAAGAGGACAGCTAATACCTCATACTCATGGCACACAGCAGGATAGGACATCCTGATAATTTATTACAGATCAACCATTGACTTCAGCTATAATGTGTTAATAATGTGAGAATATTATTCATATATATCAATGCTGTTAAAGGGAGAATGTAATAAATTCTTACCTCTCTGGTCACAAAACATTCAAGGGGGAAGGTCAGAATTACAGTAATTCCATAACAAAACCTTCCAAATGTAGCAAGGTTGTCATCTCTACAGTAGTTTTCAAATACATCTCCTGAGGCATAGGAAAATATCTAGTTAGTTTGAACTTCATGTCATTTGCCTATTTGCAAATTGAAGTGTCAAGTTACTGCAGCTACTGGAGTAAGTGAGGCTTTCTGATCCTCTCTCCTGACAGATGTCAAGAAACTGTAGTTACAGTCACTAATTATATCCAGGACAAACTTTCACCTTATCCTGCTAGTAACAGTGGTTTTATTTCAAATAGCGTTTAATCTTCCAAAAGTATTTTAACATACACATTCAAGTTTGTCATCTGTTATCTTCCCCTTAGCACAGATTTTGTACAAGATGCTGGTTGTTTGTTTATATACGTGACAGATTCAGAAAGCAAGCTGGGAGTTAAAAGATGCATTTCCTTTAAAAATGTAATTCCTAGAACATTACACAAGAAAGACCATAGAGTTGCCTCTGGGGAACTGCATTTCTTTGGTAGTATCTAATCATAGCTGGTTAGCTGCAGTGAAGAACTGAAAATATTCTCACCCCCAAAGTCCATTATAAACATATGGATTACTACTTAGCAAATCTTACATCTAACAACACACACATTGCTAGAGAATTCAACCCATCATCTTGTTTAGCCTTTACCACAAAGAATCTGGAATAATCATCTGAGGGACAAGAGACACTGAGAGTGATCAGATGACCTATCAGGTCTTCTCTGCTCAATTACTATACTGTCTTATGATTTACTACTTTTAGCATCACAATGGCACTGAAGAAACAGTAAGGTGGACTTTAGAGAAAACAGACATATTTTGACAGGGGAGACAGAAGGTAAGATGGAACCTGCTTACAGTAGAGTCATATGCTGAGGGCTAGCTGCAGCCAGAGCTTTCTATACTTGCAATATTTCAGCCGGTTTGCACTTAGTCCAGTATACTGTTGCATCTAGGGCAGTCAGTTATTCTGCATAAACAGCACTGGAGGCAAGAAAAAGGACAGATCAACCAGTATCAACCCCCATCCTACAGTTCCTCTGTTCTCAACTACATGCCACTGCTCATAAGGAAAGGAAAAAGCTTGGAAGCCTTCCCCTGTAATTTAGAACAGCACTATTAAATAAGAGAAAATCTGCGTGCTTATCAAATGTGTATTTTTTCCTGAAGGAGCTAATACACTGAACAAATTTATACCTTGTTCTCCTGAAAGCACCTTTTCCAGTTCAACAAGGTGTTGTTAAAATAGTATGAAGATCCATTATATGTACTTGCACACACACATATATATCCATATACGCACAGAGGTGACAGTATGACAAGTCAGAGCAGAAAAGCTGTTGTAAAGATAGGAAATATCTCTAAGTTAGACCTAGGATGCTGTATTAGCACAGACAGAAAAGATAAAGGAGAATGTACAGAAATACATACCATGTACCCTGTTGAAAAGTCAAGGCAGTCTTTTTCCTCAAGAGCAGGAAGGCTAAGCAGAGGGATCTGGACAGGTTTATCCAATGGGCCAAGGTCAGCTGTATGAGGTTTAACAAGGCCATGGGCTGGGTCCTGCACTTCAGTCACAACAACCCCAGGCAACACTCCAGGCTTGGGGAAGAGTGGCTAAAAAGCTCCCTGGCAGAAAAGGACCTGGGGGTGCTGTTGGACAGCTGTCTGAACATGAGCCAGCAGTGTGCCCATGTGGCCAAGAAGGCCACCAGCATCCTAGTCTGTATCAAAAATAGTGTATCCAGCAGGAGTAGGGAAGTGATCATGCCCCTGGACTCAGCACTAGTGAGGCCACAGCTTGAGTACTGTGTTCAGTTTTGGGTGCCGCAGTATAAGAAAGACATTGAAGTGCTGGAGCAGGTCTTAGAATCATTAAGGTTCTAAAAGATCTCTATGATTCAATGAACTATTTCTGTCCAGCCATAGTATCATTTTGGCATCTTTACAATCACTAAGATATTAGCAGCTAAAGAAGACATAGACAGAAACAGAAACAAGGATTACAGCAAGCACCAAAACTAAGGGATTGAGCAATTTACCTTCTGTGTATCCTGTAAAAGTCATATATCCACATGCAGCAAACACTACACTGATAACAACAGCAAGTGAAACAGACACATGGGTGACTCGAGACCAGTTCTTTAACGTGGGTTCTTCCAGAGACCCATATATTAAAAAGCTGTTATGGTTGCAGATGAATGCTGAAACACATAGCAGTTAAAGCAGATGTATAAATGCATGAATATATGCATATAAAATAAATGTGGAATGTATATTCCAAGGTAGGAGAGACACATAGCAGTTTGAAACCACTCGTTATTAAACGCAAACATTAATCCTGCAATGAGTGGCAAAGATAAATTACTTGAACTTTTACTTACTTATTTGATGGTTTACGTTCATTTTGAGGTGATTCTGATTACATAACCCTAAAATGCCACACCACTTACCACCCTCCAGTGAACCTCCTTTTCCTCTTCTTGCTCTTCTTTTGATTAAGAACCCAACAACAGTTTTGAGTCGTTGGTTGGGTTTTTTTTGGTTATTTTTTGTTTGTTTGTTTTTGTTTTGTTTTTTGTTTGTTTGTTTGTTTTTTAATCCACAGAGCCATTTGCTATTTTCAGACTTCCTATGACATCCATTTTAGACACAAAGTATCATGAGGCCTCAGACTGTCACAGCAGTAACAAGAAGTAATATACCAGATCCCTTAGGCAGGAACAGATTTTGGAATGAGATAATGGAGGTGAATTGAGAGTCACTTGAATGGCTCGTTGGGAGAAATGGGAAGCAACAGGCACTCTCTAGCACTCATATTCATTGCAGTCTAAGAATTTTCTGTTAGAGGTTATCCAAGAGAATTCAGAACAGTCACAGCCTCCTTATTTTACCAATTAGACTAACCCTATTGGTGCAGGTGTTTTTAAGAGGACCTGGACAGCTGAGCTGGATTCATGTGCCACATGGCTCTCTCTGGTACAGTTGCAACCGCCTGTAGGGCTGCATGGTCAACAGATGGGGATAATGTCTTAAACCATAACAGTTAAATTCTAAGCTTTTTTAGATAAAAAAGAAATTTACTTTATGTTAATATGAAATAATTACAATTTTTAAAAATGCCAATTCTAGGTCCAAAGTAATTTCTTAAAGTTAGTTTCTGATCTTAATATTGAAAATACAAAACAACAACAAAAAATTACTTACCAAATGACATCACACCAACAGCTTGTGCTGCGTTTGATTTTGCAAATATCCATGCATTTTCTGACTTGGGTCTAAAACAGACATTTGTTTTAATAGATTATTGTCTTTTCAACTGTCAGTTATTAAAAATAACTTAAAATACTGTGTCGTAATACAGAACTGCTAGTCACATCTCCAGAACTCTCCGAAGCAGTGTTCATCAACAATAAGTTGAAACTAGGGAAATACTCTTCTCACCTTATTTCTTTTGATTAAAGTATTTCTGTGATCATTTTTTACAACCCAAAATGTCAGCCTGTTTCAGTGACCAGTTTTACAAATAAACTTAAGTCATGATATACCAAGAAACAGGAACAGGGAAGGTAAAACCTGCTACTGATTCTGACTGAAGTTATCTCAATCCAAAATCTCTTCTGACTATTTAGAGACAATTTCTTCCTTTGAAAGTGTGTGAAGTCTAGAGACAGTTTTTTCCTAGGCTACAAATAAAGTGAGACAGTTTGCCTTTCTTTACATCTATACCAACTACTCCTTATAGTAAAGGGATTCTGCTAGTTCCCAAACTAGCAGATATGTAACGTGTGTCTATGTAAGGTAAGCCTTCTGACTGGAAATGAGAGAATTGTGTCAGGAAACAGTAGCTACTAGTCATGGAAGAGCCATACCATGAATAAATCACTTAAATCACAAAGGACACACTACTAGCAAGTATCAAGGTAAATGCTTAAACAGGCTAAAGCATATACCACAACAAGCAACAGCTGGTAACACTACACCTCTTCTACTTTTGCAATCCTGCTGCTACTGTTCAAGATGGATTTTTTTTTTTTTTTTTAAATGAGAAAGACCTTTGTTGTGACCAGTTGGACCTACATTCTTGTTAGGAATTGTCAGGGTAAGATTTTAACTGCTGCTCATACAATAACAGCAGTAGCTGCAAAACCCCATGAATGACAAGCCCAGCTAGCTTACTGCTCCTCACTCAGGGTATAAAAACACAGGCTAAGCCTGCATGAACATAAAGGATTTTTTCATGCTGGGGAAGTAGTTAAACACAAAGTCAACAGAAGAAATAAATTTATGATACTAATTGCAGTTGTTGAGAGCCATACTGTCCTACCGTATATAGTAGAAGCTGTAACACAAAGTAAAAGCTGAGAGGTGATGTAGCTGTGGTTCTTGGATTAAAAATAATGAAAGATGGAACAAAAAGATGTTCCAAGGGAAAACTCAGACAAGAAGTCTGAGCTGAAACTAAGAAAATAGCATGACAAAGTGACAATAAGAACTGTCCATAGGAATGCAGTGAAGCCTGGTGATGAAGAAAGCCTAGAGGTTAAGTAAATCAAGACTGTTCAGTCTTCGGTATAGTTACGGAAAGTATAGTGCAATATGCATGATAGTGACTTTAAAGAAGTTTTAGAAATATTAATGCTTACCTACGTAAGAACAGAGGAAAATTCAGAGAACAAATGAAACAGGCAGAAGTTAACACATCCTACCAGGGTAAATGGTATTTCATATCCAGATGATGAATAAGAGAAGAGTTGGGCAAATTTGCTTGTCAGTGTAAAACAGCCTATCTTCTACTTTTAGTAAAACACTCACAGTGTAGTATTGCCCATCCTAAGATCCATGCTATACAAAAATCTTTTCTGTCACACATGCAGAAATGCTGACAAATATAATACAGCAGCAGTGTGCGTTAGAAGCAAAATACAGAATCACAGAATCATTAAGGTCAGAAAATACCTCTAAGATGATGAAGTCCAAACATCAACCCAACACTACCATGACCCCTCAACCATGTCCCGAAGTGCCACATCAGCATGTTTTTTGAATGCCTCCAGGGATGGTGACTCCACCACCTCCCTGGGCAGCCTGTTCCAGTGCCTTGCTACTCTTTTGTTAAAGAAATCCTTCCCAATGTGCAATCTAAACCTTACCTGGTGCAATTTAAGCCCATTTCCTCTTGTCCTATCACTTGTTACTTGGGAGAAAAGACCAACACCCACCTCACTACAACCATCTTACAGGTAGTTGTAATGAGCAATAAGGTCTCTCCTCAGCCTCCTCTTCTCCAGACTAAACAATCCTAGTTCCCTCAGCTACTACATAAGCCATGTTTCCCAGACTCCTCACGAGCTTTGCTGCCCTTCTCTAGACCCACTCCAGCACTTCAATGTCTTTCTTACACTGTGGCACCCAAAACTGAACACAGTACTCGAGCTCTGGCCTCACCAGTGCCAAGCCCAGGGGCACAATAACTTTCCTACTCCTGCTGGACACACTATTTTTGATACAGGCCAGGATGCTGCTGGCTCATGCTCATCCAGCTGTCCACCAGCACCCCCAGGTCCTTTCTGCCAGGCAGCTTTCTAGCCACTCCTCCCCAAGCCTGAGGCTGTTGTGACTGAAGTGCAGGACCCAACACTTGGCCTTGTTAAACCTCATACAGTTGACCTTGGTGCATCAATCCAACATGTCCAGATTCTTCTTCAGATCCTTCATACTCTCAGGCTTATCAACACCCCTGCTTAATTTGGTGTCATCTGCAAAGTTATTCAGGGTGCCCTCATCCAGATCATTGATAAAGGTATTGAAAATGACTGGCCCCAAAACTGAGCCCTGAGCACAGGCCTCATCTTCAAGAAGAGGAAGAGAAATAGATGCCCCTGATCTGAACCCAGCTTGTAGGTATGAAACACTGACTGAAAAAAATAAAAAACAGAATGTCTAGGGAGGATGCAAAGTCGTATGTCAAAAGGCTTCTGTTGTTTTGGATTGAAAATCAAGAACAAACTGCCACGTTTAGGTGCAAACCAGAAATTATCAAAATAATCCAGGAAGACATGGCAGGTTTAATCAATTCTTTAGATACTTAGGAAATTAACTACAAAATTTCAATTCAATTCTATTCTAAGGTAAAATACCTTATTGGGTTTTGTTTCAGCTCTAAAACTTTAAAGATACTGAAAAAGTTTATAGATGCTGAGTATAACTTCAGTCAATATAATATGAAGAAAAAGTAATGCTTACATCACTCTTGAATTTTATATTCATAAAAATCAAGTTGGTTGATAAACACAGATAAGGCAAAGCTATATGGCAGCCTCACTTCATTACAGCTGCTTTAACTCCTATCTTTGTATTTCATAGCTTGGTAAATATACACTAGCTTATTTTTTAATTTCCTCACTCATTAAGGTTTACCTTTTCTTACTATTGGATTATTTATATGCAGGAAAGAATCAACTTTCTACTTTCAAGTTATTTTCCTGAACATCTCATTTTTTATCCTTGTGATCTGCTGTCAGTTGAGAATTCTTACATCCTATTTATCTGTAGCAGGTGCTCCTGAAGTTTTTCCTAGAGATTTATGTATTATGCAGACACTAACATCATGACATTCTTTCCAAAAGAACACCAAATTAAAATGATCCATTTTTATAAACTACATAAAATGCCTTTTTTTTTTTTTTTTTTTTTTTTACAGCAGTGAAAGTTAGTCTCAGCTTTGAAGAATTAAGTTATTTTATGCAGCACTAACATGCTGCACATTTAGAGTTTGAGAGAATTCTAACTCACTGTTTTTTGATCACAGTCAAAAAATGCCCACCTGTAAGCAGATGGAAATGAAGAATGGATCATCATAATATATTTTTAACCAACATCTTAAGATATTGAGAGTAAACTCTGGGTTCAGAACACTGGATTTTATCTGCAGGTTCATTATGTCTTTCAGGCAGCAATAATCATATGGATGATATTGATCAAAAGCAAAACTGGGGAAAAAAAGTACCTCAGTTTTGTATTTGTCATAGGAGGAAATAAATTAAACCAAGTAATTGCTAAGCATAAGTACATCCCCCCCCCCCCTTGAACACTAGCAAGAAAATAACATTCTTATAATGTCCCTGGACAATCTGTTCCACTCCTATAGCAAGAAAAAAAAATAAGTAAAATAATAATGCAACACTCCGAAGACTTATAATTGCCACTTTTCAGCCTATGCTTACAAGTACATGAAATCATTAAAAACAGTAATAATGTTGTCATTTCCTTGATGGTCTAACGCATTGCAGGTTTCTAGGAAAGTTAAGCATTCTCTGTTGTGCAAATAACAGATATAATTTTCAGCTAGAACATGAGTTGCATTTAAACAAAAAGACAGTTTTACCAGCACTAGATAAACTTCTTGTGCTTCTCAAAGGGAAGCAATCTTCACTTTGAAAAATATAAATATAAGTGAGAACTGATTACTATTCAGAGAGTAATTCTCAAAGTGGGAAGATATCTGAACAAGAATCCAGTAGAACCTGACCCAAGTCTAGCACTTCTGAATGTATCCAGCAGTAACTTGAATAATGGAACAAATAGTTAGAAGCATCCTTAGCAGAAACCATGAGGTTTGCAGTTAACGCAAGTATGCTATAGAAGGTGAAAAAAATAAAAATCATAAATACATTGGTAAATGGAGAAATCAAATTCTTCAGTTATTCTGGGGAAAAAAAAAAAAAAGAGCTTCACAAGAACAGGGGAGGATGAACAAGCAAAAATACCCCAAAATTTGTAAGAACAGAGTAATAGACAGGAAAAAATGCCAGCTTACAGTTCTGCAGAGAAGGGCTTGGTGCTTCTACTAGACTGCAAACTCAAGGCACAGTCACAATGTCATGCTATGTTCCAGAGAGGCAAACATCAAACAAGCTTATGTCAGCAGAAGCATGGCAATCCCCGAAAGACATAGTTGAAAGGGACCTCAAGACACTTGGCATGTAAGATACATCAGTCTTTCTTCTCTGCTCCTCAATGGGAACATCACAAACAGTTGGGGCACCACAGCCTCACTTTAATTTGCAGTGAACTTAGGGCAGCTATTGAGAATGACCAGTGCACAGGAAATGACAAGAGAAACACTAAAGGAACTGTGTTTTGTCTATAAAAACGATCCTCAAAGGGGGATAAGTTACAGCTCTTTGCAGGTGTTTTATAAGCAGCTGAAAAAATCGACAATTTGCTGCCCACACCCATTGTGGTTAGGCTGAGAAGCAACCAACATGAAATGCAGTAGAAGAGACATACAATACACATTTCGGAAAAGCTCCTAAGAAAAGGCTGGTTAAGAACTGGAATGGAAAATCATGCAATTACCACAAACAAACTCAAAAATCACCTATCATCAAGGACAGGCCTATAGCCAGTTTTGCCATGTAACAATGGTATAGATTAAATCTCTCACTTGGTCTTCTCAAGACTCTATCTAGGATTCTACAAATTCTTTTGCTACATGACAGATCTGAGGACTGTTTCATAATCATAATTTTAAAAAATATTTTTGAAAACACCTATTGTATTTCAGAAAGGATTCACAGTAAATGCTTTATTTACTTTGCATGTTATAATGCTGTGATGGGATCTATATTAAAATATATTCAAGTTCTTTACTCTAATTGCAAAAAAAAGAGATAGCATATCATTATACCATTAGCGAATTATTATAATTAATAATTACATGTCTATTTCTAACTGTAAAATACAAATAGTAAAAATAGACATTGACAGAAAGTTTGTGAGGCAAAAAATTCTGATCATCAACTTGCTAGATACATTTTTTGAAAACAGGAAGCGCAGAAGCAAAAATAGAAGTCCCTAGAGAATTAAAAAGTAAAAATTCAAGAATCACTCAAAACCCAGTATTATATACAGGAAAAAATAAAACCACACATTCTATATTTTTCAGTGTATCACAACTGTGCAGACAAAATTTTACCATGGTAACAAGGTCATCAGTAACCATTACATATAGCTTCTTTCCTTTTTTGACAGAGAATTCCGAGATCACCCTTTCAAATACCCCTTTAACACAGAGTGTGACAAACATACTGCTTCAGAAAGATTGGGGTGGGGTGGGGGGGGGAAGTCCCACACTGTTCTGAGTGCATCGTTTTACGGATGATAGACAACATCATCTAGCACAACTTTAGAAAATGCCATTCTGGCCATCTTCCCAGCATTAATCTGCAAATAACCCACATATCACAGCACTAAGACAAAAACAATTATGCATAACGCTGTTCAAACACTCATAGTAGAAGAATCCACTTCTTACAGGAACATTAAGAATACTATATAAAATTATTCTAATAAATAAACCAGCACATTCAAAAGTAGAGTCTGTAATCTTTATTAATGTATCCTCACATTTAAAGGATAAGGAAAAATGCAGACCTTCTAAGGCCATAAAGGACAGAGAACAGATTCATAACACTTTCTTGCAATACAATTATAAAAATATTGCCAGAACACACATTCATGTGTACTAAATCATCTGGAACACTATAATGTCCAATGTTGTATTGGACATAATTTTGTTCTCTTTTTTCTTTTCATTATTTGTATTCCATTTTTATTAGGAAGTTATTATATTAGCACAAAAAGAAATATTGCTAAGATACTATCCATTTTAAGATTCTAAACACAGGCCATCTGACAATAATGGCAAAATTATTCTGAAATGACAGACAACCTTGCATACCCATTCAGGAACGACCTGCTATTACCCTTATTCACAATACCCTTATATACACAACTTCCAATTAATCTGTTGGTTTTTGGAGACTTTTTGTAAATCTACTTATGTGCAATGGAATCTAACAAAAGGATAAAATGTATTTTAGCAGTTCATTTTATATTGCTGTTAATACAGATGTATTTATTCATCTGTTCCTCCCAAAACATCGATATTCCAAAACTATGCAAAGATACATAACAGTGAAATAACTGAGTAGATATGGTCAAAAATTCACTTTGTGGCAAGTGTAAGAATACTCACACTTGTGGACTGAATGTTACTGTTCTCACCATCACAATAATCAGAATGACAATGGTTAAAATCAGAGAAAGAAGAGACACCTATAAAAGTAAAAACATTAATTCAGTCAGTGAGCTGCTTAAAGATTGTCCTCTTAGCATCATACTTTAATTTTTTTAAGGAATAATTAACAAACAAGTGAAGTTCTAACTATCACATGTCAAATATTTATAATTAGAAAGCGTAGCATTTCAAGATCAGGCCTATATAACCCAGTGCTTTACAAGATTTGAGTTCTGCTAGCAGTAGATAGAAAGATTCCAGCAATTCACAGGGAGACCAAGTTTTGCTTAAACTATCCCAAGTTTTCCCAGTATTTCTCAGATGGAAACAGTCTGAATTTCTCAAGTATTTAACATGCTCTAGGCAGATCTAACTGAGTTCAAATACATTAAGTTATGACTTCTTTTCTAATAATACACACAGAAAAGTAAACCAAAAATCAGCTGCTAGTTATGATTTACCTTTCCCAGTCTTCCTATGTCTCGATATAAAGATATAGGCAAGGTAAAGATGACGGTAGTAAGAAGAATTATGAAGTGACGGTCAGTAAGCACATTATCTGGTCCAACTAAAGCAAAAAAAAACAATAATTTATTTCTCTAAGACACTAATGTAAGGAACAGACCAGTTACATCTGAAAGGCTAGAAGCAAAACTCTGATGTTGACCAGGCTTTTATCCCCTTTGTTCAAATTAACACTGAAATAAAGACTAGGCATTGACTAACCTTGAGCAAGTCCCGAACAGCATGTGCATAGTCACAAGAACTCTGCAAATTCAAACCAAATGTGTAACATATGGGATATATTATACTAAACTTTGGAAGTCTGTAATTTCTACATATAGATTAGTATTAACTTCTTTCATCATGCCTAGGTCAATGTTGGCAGACCAAGTGAAGTACTTACTACTTCTTTCTGCCATTGACTCTTCAGGATTTTTTGCCACTGTGTTCACATAAATTACTGTGCTGTTGAAGATAAGCAAATTCTTAAAGCGCAATCCTAAAGCAAGCTAATTTTGAGGTTTTGTTTGAGCATCTCCTTTCTTGCTGTCAGCTGGCTTCCACTTGCAAAATACAGATTAGCATGTGAAGGCAGCAATAACATTGTAACATTCCCTGCAATCAGTGGAGTTTATTTGTACAACTGCTGCTTTTTTCAAGCTAGTGACAAAATAAAACATATCTGGGTTTCAGTCAGGCTACCATGAATCACGAGCTTGAATGAAAACTTGCCAAATAATTATGGCTGGAAAGTAACTGGCAATTGACAAAAAGTCTGTGTTCAGTTTCCTGTTTTTTGGGAGATTACACAGAATTATTTCACAGAATAACAGAGTCTGACAGTTAAAACTGCATCCACACCTTGCAGGCTTTACTTGCTGAAAATTACAGTTCTCCTGTGGAAATCGAACAGTTCATACAAATACTGATTTCCACTTCACTGCCAACATGTTCTTTTTAGTTTAACTTGCCAGTGAAGAATGTTTTAACTTAGCTGGCTTTGTGCTAAAGTAGGTGGCAAACATCTACTGTGCACAAATTGATCCACTGATTCTGCTGTGAAAACTTACAGCAGAGGAAGTGTAATAAGTGCATGAGTTAAAAAGCTCAAAATGCCACATCTGGTTTTGCAATGAATATTTAAAAGAACTGCAAGTTACACACACAGCACATGACAAACTACTACAGATATTGCTTAAGTAAGCATTAAATCCATTATACTATTTGCAAGTTATCCAGACTCGTTCACTAGAAAAAATGCAGTTTCAGTATTCAAATTACTGTTATAGGAGATATCTAAAAAAAAAAAGATTACAAAATACGATGACCTTGTAAATACACCACTGTGGAAGGCTCCTATTTGCTAAGTATTTCATCGAAGTGCATGGTCTCTTCACAAAGGACTGGGATACATAATTTTTATTTCAGAAAGATTAATTAAAAAACCCAAACCAACAACCACCACAAAGAAGCACTACACAAAGATGCTTCAAGTTCTTAACTTGAACTATATTTATGAGTAATTCAGAAGCAAAGTAACAGGTACGATTCCAGATTGAAACAATGCTAATCTCTAAATACTTGTGCTATATTTGTACCCAAGACATTTTCCCCATTCCAGATTTTTTAAATGCATCTTACCTCCAGAAATTCTCTGAAAGACTTTAGTTAGAGTGTCTCCTGTTATTATGTTGTAACTGATCATAGCTTAAAGAAAATACATTTTTTTTGTTAGTACATGCTAAATATGAAATTTTATAAACATTTAATGCACATATTTTGTAGACTTCAATTGTATGCCACTATTTCTCTTGTAAGAATTCTGGCTAGCACCAACAACTTCTAAATTCAGGTTTAAAAGAAAATATTTTTTTAAAAAACTTTTAATGCTGTCCTTTATTTTTTTGTTTGTTTGTTTGTTTTTTAAAATACAGGTACAACCTAAGCAAGAGTCTAGTCTGATAAGCAAGGCTGTTGTGCTGACTTTCAATACAAACTTACTTCAGAAGAGGAGAAAAAGGCTTTTTAAAATTATTTGTTTCTAACAGCAATTCTTTGTTGGTATATTTTCAAATTCTTGTTTAGTAAAGTTCCTGTGTTACTCTAATAACCAATTTAGCAATGAAGTGTATAGGACCTTCCTTGCTCATGAAAAATGTTAGCAAAATCTTTAAACCAGAAAGAAGAAAGGAGTAGAAAATAGATGAAGATACCAGATATGGGGTTATATTCCTTCATCTCATGTAGAAGAACTGTGGTCTTCACATTCATATTTCATTCTTATCTTACTCTACACTAGAAGCGTGCATATGTGTGCACATGTGCGTATATACGCACACAAAATATATTTATATGCTCATGTGGTCTCCACCATTTAGGCAGCATACATACAGGTAATGACCTTAACCGATGCAGAACTATTCACTGTTGTGAAACTAAGTCATTAACGCTACTTAGAGCAATAAATTCAAGCACATACATGTGTATAACTTGTTCCATTGTAAGGACTGAGATCTTAAAATTCTGTTCCTTATTCTGCAGGAAGTAGTAATTATACTCTTTTTTTCAAGTCAACACGTGTAGCACTGTTGCCTGCAGTAAAAGTAACCTGACACCCTTAAAAATCCCAGCTACCTGTTATAAATGTAGATCGATTACTCTCCAAGTACGAATTTTGATCCAGGTCTCTCTGATCACTAGGACCAGAGTTGGTATCTCAAGTCACCACCTATGACAGCCCCATGTGTGTATCAAGCTTACTTAAGATTTTATTTAATTATAGTATTACTGTAGGGGACAGGCTCAGAATATCACTTTAACTCCCAGTCTAATTAATTCCTGCCCAGACTATACCTGTTTGTTCTTTTACTATTTCTTCTTCAAAAGGGTCTTTGCGGCCCAATTTCCTAGTAGCTCATTAGGTATGAGGCTGAATTAACACTTTTGGGGAGCAAAGACAGCACGTAATATTCAAGGAAGACATGATCAGTGGCTTCTTCAGTGACAGTAATACTACATCTTTGGAAAAATATTAAATCAATATACTCCTAAAGTAATATTTTCCTTTTGTTTCAGGCATATCCAGTCTGTATTGTTACTGATTCTAAAACAGAATCTTTTCTTTTCTATTTCTCACAGCTATTTTTGTCATCAAGTGTATGATCATGAATTTCTCTGCTATTATTTT
The DNA here is from genome assembly GCF_000691845.1 of Merops nubicus. NCBI lineage: Eukaryota > Metazoa > Chordata > Aves > Coraciiformes > Meropidae > Merops > Merops nubicus. The sequence goes on along the minus strand of NW_008614115.1, from coordinate 4,247 downwards.
TATTAAGTCCTCCAATTCACTGAATTCTTCTGCAGCCATTCTTCTGAACATACCAAGTAAGTTTTAACTTTGCTTTTTACAGAAAAGAGGTATATACAGTATGTTCTTAATAGAGTTCTTAATATTAACCAGTGAAAGAATGAGGTAATGTGAAAAAGCTTGTTATTTATAGAACTTAAACATTTGTATTTTATGTAATCTTACCAATAAATGGATATAAAAATTGAAGAGCTGAAAGAATTAGATAACCTACAAGACCGTATGTTTTTCTGACCAGCTCTTGATAGGTGTTAGTACTGGAGAGGTTTCCTCCTTTAATCAGTAATATAATGGAATAATCTGTTAAAATATAAAATTACCGTTAAAGATAGTATAAACAAACTTGTGGCTTATTATACCTCATCTTTTACAGTCCTTAGGAAAAAGTCTGTAAGAAGGAAAACAGTGTCACTGGGAAGAGCAGGGACGAGAAATCTCACAGAGGATTTCAATCCACCAAAATCAGGAGTTACAGGCTCATACTGGAAGGAAATTCTAACTTTTTTGATTAGAGACAGCAGAAAAAACTCATTTTCATTGGTTTCCAGTACAATCAAAAGGAACAACAATGGTCACAATCACCAAAAAAGTAAAATTCAATCAATAATACAGAGGGCTCCTGAATGGGTAGTGCATTAGATTATAACCTGAAAGGGGTTATAATCAAATGGGGTGGTTTGTCTTTTTAAGACTTAAATCCACAGAGTCTTTAGAAAAATTGTCCTTCAATCCCAATGGATTTAATTACATTTGTTTACCATGTGATTTCAAAACTTGTCACTTTTTGAAGGTAAATCCATTTTTTTTTTTTTCCATGAATGATGATTAAATAAAATGTTCAAAATCATAGCACCATCACAGGTTTTCATTCCCTGGTATATTTAAAAAAGAGTTATATAAGACCCACTCAATTATCAGTCTCTTAATTACAGTAAAAACAGTGCACTAAAGCAGATTATTATGAAGCACAAGTAAGAGCTATTCTTCTAAATGTCACCTTGACCTAGTCTAAGAACCTAGGCTTTACAAAAATAAAATGCAGACAAAAAGCAGCTTTATATGTTGCACAGCATAATTCTCTACTTTTACTAATCTGCTCAAGGGATTAGTGAAGTAACGAAAATATTTGTTATGTTTATTGTCATAGATATACTTGTTCAAGGTATCATTAAGCTCAAGATCAGCTAAACATTGCAAGACTAATTTTCACTTTACAGCAGAAGCTGCTTTTAGAGTACCTGTGATATAGGCAACCCCAAATAAAAGCAGTACTCCTAGTGGAAAACCAGCTTCCTTCATTGAATATGGTAATCCTATAAATAAGAAAAGGAGAGATTATAAAAGAACGTTTCCCAACTACTTTTTGGAGACAATGAAAATAAATATTTAATTTTTTTAAATTATATCAATCTCCTTAATTCACCAGCATGCTTAATAACCTCAGAAAGATAATTTTTAGTGGACAAATTGTCACCTAGGTGTGATGTTCATTCAGCACTTGCTCAACCAGTTCTGTCTGACCGTTATGGCAAAGAGGCTGTAAGGTATCTGTCACTGTGAGATACGCTCTCAGCTGGCACCTCTGCATTTTTGCATAGAAGTCAAACAAAAATAGAGAAAAATATTCAGGGACAGCAACAAAAAGTAAGACAACAGTGTTATTCTCCAAACTGGATAGTCATACATGTATAAACAAGGCTGGACACAGGATAGTGAAGAAAAGATTCTTACCTATAATGCCTGATCCTATGATAGAGTTGACAATGTTAAATCCAGCTGATGCCAGATTGCTGTTTCTACCTTTATTCCTCAGCTTACTAACAAGGGCTGTTTGGTCATCTGTTTCTATCTATTTCAGGAAGACAATGACAAAATTATACATGAAAAAAATGTGAGAATAAGGTTTTTACACATTGTCTATTCGAGATCAAAAAACATGTCACCAAATCATATCTGTTGGATTTTACACAGTCTACTCAAGATGAAAATAAATTGTCATCACCTTCACAAATCTAAGTTTCTGATAACTAAATCTCATGTTTTTCAGTAAGAAATCAAACGGACACTAGGCATCCAATTCCTTTATATGTCTGACCCGTAATCTTCTGTAATTAATTTTTCTCTGAGAAACAATAAGCGGAAGAATAGGAACGTATATAAATTCACAGGTAGGCTGTTAAGCAAAAAAGTTTTTTATTCAAGTTCCAAAGGCAGAAAGGTGAATTAAGTATTTCTGAAAATATTTTGGCTATGACGACTGGTCAGTAAAAAATGTAAAAACAGGCCCCTGAACCAGGGGAATGAAATCAAGTTCACAAATAAGATATGCCAACATCTGAGGATGCTCTAATTCAAGGTTTCAGCCAACATTTAAAAGATTTCTGGTGTCTTTCAATGGTTGAGTTCATTATGAATAGTTAACAATACCATAAAATTGGATCGTTCCAGAAAGTTTCTACGGGAGGGTCTGTCACAAATCAAAGTTCAAAGCATAATTTTTGAAGCTACTGGCTATATATTGAAGTTCTTATCTTCAAAAAATCACTTCTTCATAAGCACACAGTGGTCCTCAGATCATCACTCTGCTGTCACAGAACATTTTAGCACCATTCATTAGAAAGTATTTCAAATAAATTAACATCATCCAAAAAGGGAACATGCACTTAAAGAAAACGTGCACTTGTCTTCTGCAAAAGCAAAACACTGTGTACTTACCATGAAAATAAACCCACTATTTTGTGGATGCAGTAGCCTATTTAATATATATAGCAGGTAGTACAAACTCAGGTGCTTGTCACTAATACTCCTGGGAAAAAAAATTAAATGATAGATAAACCCAAGTCATCTGTAAATAGTGGCATAAGCTGACAAGCATCAGAGTGCCTCAAGGAGGACTGCATATTGAAGTGGAACCTTTAATCCTTAAACAGTACTAACATAAGAAGAGTAATACTGGCTCAGATCAAAGGCCAGTATAACCTGGTATCCCATTTCTGAAAATGCCCATGGAAGGCACCTAGAGAAGAGTACAAGAACATGAAAAATACAGTTAGCAAATAACTTTCTTGTCCCAGCTTTCATCAGTTTGCATACCTTTGACTTCCCTAAGCAGGTATGTTCTTGGTGCATCACATACCTTAATGGATTGTTCCTCGAATTTGCTCTTTTTTGAAGCCATGCATATTAATTATGCATCAGATGAAGAGACAAGTACTCTTCTTCTAAATCTACCACTAAATATTTCCACTTAGTATCCAAAAAAAAAAAATTTGCATCCTCGCAAACCAACTTACAAGCACAGTACATACGAAAGCATAGGAGGAGCATAGGAGGTTCAAGGTGAATATCAGGAAAAATTTTTTTACTGTGAGGGTGACGGAGCACTGGAACAGGCTGCCCAGAGAGGTTGTGGAGTCTCCTTCACTGGAGTCATTCAAAACCCGCCTGGACGCCTTCCTGTGTGATGTACTCTAGGTGGTCCTGCTCTGGCAGGGGGGTTGGACTAGATGATCTTTCGAGGTCCCTTCCAACCCCTATGATTCTATGAAATTGCACTGAACTAAAACAGTCCAGTCCCTTCTTTTCAGACATTACAAGAAAATGACTACTGTGTGTATTGTACAGCTCAAAGACTCTGTCATGAACCCTGGTCCCTTTCCCACTTGGAAGGGATACACCTGAATTAGCAAAAAGGACAAGATAGGGCAACGGAAATTGTGACACAGGTGAAATGGCTCCTGTTTGTGACTCTTGGAGGTGCAGCTGGACTGCAGACAGGGAGGTAAGGGCTGTTCTGTGGGCCGGGAGGCACGCTAGCGAGCCATGCAACATAGGTAAGGGTGCAGAAGTGAACGGGATGCGTTTGTCTCCTGTAGGGTCCTTTCTCAGGCACCTTCTGCAGGCTGTGACACAGCCAGGGACGCCCAGTATTGTATTGATAGCAGTGGGCCCGCTGCGTGCTCATGCGAGACTGAATTTTAGCTGTGCCACAGCTCCCCTACCTCAAAAGGTTAAGGCTCTTCAGACTGCCTTTTTTTTTTTCTTCTCTACTTGCGTGGCACCTATGAATCTTTCTTCCTCGTACGAGCTAGGGCAAAGCTGAACAGAGGCGAAAAAGCCATCCATAGCAGTTGTCAGCACAGCCTGAGAGGCAGACTAAAGCCCCGACCCGCCCGGCCGCTCTATGCGGCGGGTCGCTACAAAGCTCG
>NW_008614114.1:0-38037 GCF_000691845.1 Merops nubicus | reverse complement strand
TCTATGATTCTATGATCATCAAGTCCAGCCATTGACACAGCACTGCCAAGCCCACCACTAAACCATGTCACTTAGCACCACATCTACACGTCATTTAATAACTCCATGGATGGTGGCTGCACTACTTCTATGAGCAGCCTGTTCCAGGGCTTTACAACACTTTCTGTGAATAAAATTTTCCTAATATCCAACCTAAACCACCCTTGGCACAACTTGAGGCCATTTTCTCTTTCTTTTTTTTCCCTGTCCCTTGTTACTTGGAAGAACAGACCAACCCCCATCTCACTTCAACTTCCTTTCAGGGAGTTGTCCAGAGCGAGAAGGTCTCCCCTTCCCCTCCTTTGTCCCAGGCTAAACGATCCCAGCTCCCTCAGCCACTGCTCATAAGACATGGGTTCTATATCCCTCTCATAAGACCTATGGGCATTGGGAGGAAAACTATGACAACTGGTAACATCATTTTCCTACATTATTTTACAATAATTATGGGAAGAAATACATTATACTACATATAGCAAGTGAGAAAAATGAAAAAGAGAAAAGGAAGGAAATGGAAAGAAAGGCAAGGCAAGGAAATGCAAGACAAGGCAAGACAAGGGAGTAAATTGTGGTTCAGAGGCTAAGATTATTAATATTTCATTTTAATGCAATGAAAAATTCCTAAATCAAATGACTTGTATAACTCGGGCTATTACCAGATACAAAGACTAGGCAGCAACCCAGAAGCAGAAATCTGGGCACCAAATTGCCGTTGCAGGGCATTTGCTAAATGCCGACAATCCTTCCTTGGAATCTGATAGAAGAAAAAGAGAAATAGCAACTTAGTATGATGGATTCATCTTAACACTGTCAGAGCAGTGTAATTTACAACCCAAATTCCAAGGAGCAGTGCATGGGCCAGGCAAATAGAAAGTGTGTAAAACCCAGAAGCCTCTACTTTTGACTAAAACGAATTCAGGAATGAGAGATCTATTGCTCGGAATAAAGATTTCAAACAGTAACACAAGCAAAGTAAGAATACCTGGAACAGGTGATTCCCTTCTGTGCAAGCCTGCAGAAAACTTTTAAGATTCCTTGGATATCTGAAGGTCAGGATTCTTTCCACATGCTACATGGGTGAATAAATAAAACAATTCACCCTGTACATCACCTGCCTCATGAACTACTGCAATTATTACTCCCATGGCTGTTTAAACCCTTAGTTACTCTCCCAGTTTTATTCAACACATTCTGTCAAGATTGTTCTTTCTCATTAAAATTTCACATTGAGAATTTGTAGTTTTCTTGTTATCCTTCTTCCTTTTTTCTTCTTTATTATTCAAAAGATAAATAATTAGTATACTCTTTTCACTACCATCATATGTTTTACCTATTGATAATTGAGGCATCACTGTATTCATTTTATTTGTCTGTTTCTAGTCTTCTCACAATTCCTTATTAGATCTCATATCCCTCTCCCTGGACCTATAATCTGTCATAGTATTTTATTGTTCAGAAGTATTTGGTTGTCCATCTTACTTTTCAGTAATAAGATCCCAGAGCTCACATCTATGTAAACAATAACAACAATAATGACCTGATATGTAGACCAAAAACTCAGCCTTCTCACTGAGGAATCCATACAAAAGAAAAGCCAGCATTTCTATGTACTACTAGCTTGGTTTTGCATTAGGCAGAAGTAAATGTTATAGCTCCTCGATATTAACTTTCTGACTCATTCAAAATAACAAGAAAGTTTCTCTCCCACCCCCTCTTTTTTTTTTTTTTTGGTCCATCGTCTCCATTTGCACCCAATGCCATTGTTCACCATTGTGAAACTCTTTTCAGATATGCCAAGCTGCTATCTAAAGCATATGGCCATTCTACATACCCTTAACATCCGTTTGTTCTCTCTCTGCCCAAATCTTCAATTTCTCCTTGAAGCTGGTGAGAGATTGCTCCTAGGTAGTCAGTGTAGAAATATATTTAGATCTGCTTGCTAACAAAATATGTTTGCCATGTTTCTGGGTTTATCAATATGAGTTTTGAGCACAATCTTTCCTGTTACTTTTCCCATTACTCTGATCATCTTTACGATTCTATGCTCAGTCCTTTCATTAATAAATCAAGTCACCACTGTATCACAGTGTTTCATGTTCATACTTCTCTTACATCAGTTAGTCCTGTAGATAATTAATTTTCTGGATTAAATCCTAGGCTGAAGTCATAAGCAGCAGAGGTTTTAATCTGTTCCCATGTAAGACTTTCTGAATGCAAATGCAACATTGCACCAGCATAAGGATTTCAGCAGTTACCTCACATTCTTGCATTATAGTATAGAGGCTGTACCACATGTAGCCTTTTCATGTGCTTTCTCAGAATCTGTAAAAAAATGAAATGCATAGACGAGGCTTATTCCACCACAACTGTATTATATAACTAATTGGTTTTTTTTCAAAACAAAATTTATTTTCTGCCACTATAATCTCCTCCTATATACATATGTATATGCATATTACATATATCTGTATATATCAAAAATTGTATTTCATAAGCAATAACACCTAACATATCACACAAGCGATACCACACTGTCATGCCCATTAGGTTTCCTTTTTCCAAAATGAGATATGTGATTTCCTCATTTTGTATTTTAATGAAGCAATTTTGTACAGTGTCTCAGTTAACTCTCCATTTTTTACTAATTCACCATTACATACCTTATGTTTTGTTGCTGTGAGTTTATCTCCTAAATATCTTCAAAATTTTGAGGTCAAAGCATTTTAATTCTTAAAATTTATTATTAGATTGTTTGTTATCCTGCAATAATGCTCTTTTAAAGTGCTCTCAAAATAGTAATACTTCTGCCTGTTTTCATGTTTTCTATCAAGTCAAACAAAACTTGGCTTTGGGAGTATTTTACCAGATAAATGGCTATACTTTTGGCTTTATTATATGTTTTACAACAAAATGATTAAAGGTATAGCCTTGTTCTCAGTTATTAAGTGCTCAAACCATCTCATACTTCTGATCACTTTTCCACAAATGTGACCATTTAATCACATTACCACTTGTATTTTTCCAGAATTTATTTGAGAGTTTTTAAAACAGTGTTCGTGTTGCTGAGAGCGTGTTGCAGAATAGTCAGCTGTAAGTGGTCACTATTCTTCAAATTCTCTAACTTTTGAGATCCATCAGTCTCCTAGCTTAACTTCCAGAGTCCTGAGAACACCCAGTTCCTCTCATGTGCTGAACTCATTACTCTCATGTAGCATCCCTACTACATTAATATAAAAAATAAAAAGGCGGCAAATGAAAAGTGAAGTCATTGCTGAACTTAGATAATTCACTGAACTCATTGATTGAATAACGAGGTTGACTGAAGAAGAAACGCATGAAATTCTCTTCAAGTTCATAGTGCCAATTAGCGTAATGCCTTGTAAGAAGAAAAATGCTACTCACTAACAAATGGCCAGATAAAGAAAAATTAACTGACTTCATAGAAAAGAAATTGTATTTGATATTAAAAATGTACATTGGCACATTTGGCACATCGTCTACGGGAGAAGACAAAGATAGTACCTCACTACATCTGGCATGCCAGCAGGTTGGTATAGTTTGAAAAATGCTAATAGGGAATAAACCGGCAGCAGAAAAATCAGTGGCAAAGCATACTAACAGAGTTTGCAGGTTTCAATGTCATTCTGGTGTATGGATATACACATAGCATTGTTGACACTGTGAGAGATCATGAAAACAACTCATGTCTCTGCTAAAATAGAGTCAAGAGCTAAAGATGAAATTCTATGAAAAGATGACTGACGCAGGATCAGACAGGGTATGCTGGTAGGTCACCCAAAAGCTACAGTCTGTAGAATGCAAAGCTGTATACACTGTGGATAGAACAATGTCTTCTAGAGAATAAAAAGCCTTATGAAATCTCTTTTAATTTCCAATATGTGAAAAGCCTTGGAGAAATATAGAAAATACTTTAACTGCTTCAACATGTTATCTTCATCACCTGTCACCTTCATATAGTTGATTATGAATGAAGAAAAAATCATACAAAATAATGGCAGTGAGAAGGTTTGTATATCTTTCTCAGAAAGGAAAACAAGAAATAACATAAATCATGGACATTGTTGCCATTAGAATGAATATTCCCACACAGAAAACAAGTGTTTAAAATAGTGCTTGTGAGTATAAAGTTCTATCAGTATGCTTCAATTCACAGACCTGCTTTGGAGGTCAGTGTTTTTAGAAATATACTACACACAATTCCAAAATGCCTTCATAGGACTTGTATTGTTACAATTTTGATGTAAATTCAATGAAGGCATTTTGGAATTGTATATTTCTGTCCCCTTTGCTATAGCAAGAAAGGGATGGAGATAAATATACTTGACTTGATGTCCAAACATTGTAGCATAAAAATGACAACTGCACAAGAAAGAGATCTTCAGCCTGGTGTCAGCACAGAATGAAAAACCCCCAGACAACTCAGTTACGTGCAGTTCTCAAAGCAAGGACCACAAAGGAGCTGAGAACAAACTAGGTAAAAGAAATTTTCAACTGCTTGTATTCATCATCTTGTCAGTACTTCTAGACACCAGAGGAGAAGCCATACATGCCTCTCAAGAACACAGCAGTAGCAAGTGGAACTTTGAAAGATGTAAAATAATCAAAAACAAAAAAAGAAAACAAACAAAAAAAATTAACAATTTTTTAAAAAATATATTATTTTAGCCAGAAAGCCAGAGCTGCTATAGCATTCCACTGCTATGAGTGTCATGGTTTAATCCTCATGGACAGCTAACAACAACCCAGCTGCTCACTCATTCCCCCACAGTGGGATGGGGTAGAGAACTGGAAGAATAAAATTGAGAAAACTCGTGAGCTGAGATAATGACAGTTTAACAGATGTGGTAAAAGCTGCATGCATAAGCAATGCAAAGCAAGAAATTCATTAACTACTTCCCATCAGCAGTCAGCTGTTCAGCCATCTCCAGGAAAGCAGCACTCCACCATGCATAATGGTTACTTGAGAAGACAAACATCATCACTCCAAACATTTCCCCTTCCTCCTTCTTCCCCCAGATTTATATGCTGAGCATGACATTATATAGCATGGAATATTCCTTTGGTCAGTTGGGGTCACCCAGCTCCTGTCCCACCTCCTTGTCCACTTCCAGCTTACTCGCTGGTGGGGTGGAGTGAAAAGCAGAAAAAGCCTTGGTTCTGTGTGAGCAATAACAAAAACATCCTTGAATGACCAGCACAAATCCAAAACATAGCACCACACAAGGTATTTCGAAGACCATTAACTCTATCCCAACCAAAACAAGTACAATGGGTGAGGACAATAATGGAATGTCTGGTGAGCCAATGTCATGTAAATGAGAAAATGCAGACCACACAGGAAAAGACAATGAAGATACTCAGCCTCATTTACAAGTGTTGAAACAAAAGATTTTCAGATTTTAGAAAATATTTTTAGATAATTACATCACTGATCCTTTCTGACATTTTTGAGAGTATTTTCATAATTCTGCGTAACAGGATCTGGATCCTAAAAACTATTTAAGCTAGAACCCCTAACATCATATTGGAAATTTCACTGTTTCTGTTTCTTCATTGCCAAATTATATTCAGAGTATATGCAATGTGCCAACAGAAATTAGTTACAAAAATACAATTGCATGTTTAACTGAAAAGTATAGCAAGAGCACAAAAATGTTGTGATGCACTTTGATCAGGTGATTAAGCAACTTGATAAAACCAATTACACACTTCAAATATTTCAAAGTATTTGACACAGCATTACATAATAACTTATTCTGAGAAGGCATGCAATGTATATAATCAATGGGTCATATGTTTTGATTGCAAATGAAGTTTAAGGGAAAAGAAATCACTGCTGGGAGCACTGAGAATTATTCAAGATCTGATACTACTCAATGTGTTAATCAATAATCATATTGTGTGTATTTAGATGATCATGTAAGATCTTCACTAGTGTGTTGTATAGATCAATGGAAGAAATGAACAGTGAGGAGCAGAGAGTGTTGTTACACAGTGTTCCAGATCTCCTGAGTACAAGGTCATAATTCAGCAAAATGTGTTTCAGTGCCGTGTTGACAGCACAAGTTGTTGCACATGGGAAGCTGTGCAGTCTTCAGCATCAGAATGAGAAATTTCTTCCCGGAAAGCAGTAATGAGAAAAACAGAGAGAATAATCTCAATGTGGAAGTTCAGTACAATGTTCAGTGAATGTTGCCACTGAACGCATAAAAGATTATCAAGAAGGGAACCAGATGACCTCAGTGCAAAGTATTCATAAGGATCTGAAGAATTTCTCCTGTGTGAGGTCTGCATTTCATGGAGATATCAATTTAATGAAGAGAATTCAGAGGACTCCAAAACTTACCCAGATGTACTAGAAACCATTCCATAAAGTGAGATGCTTAAAGAATTCTATCTACTAGTTTATTAAAGAGAAAATGAAGTTACTTGATTATGCTGCATAGATACTTAACCATAGAAATGATATTTGATAGAAGCAAGTATCTTAATCTTGCAGATGAAGGCCAAAGAAGATTCAGTGCCTGGGAACTGAAGGCAGACCTATTCAGCCTTGAAATAACAGTAAGATGCATTGGTGAAGCTAATTAACCATTTGAACAATGTGCCAAAAGAAGCCACGGACTTGCTGTTGCTCGGAGTCTTTAAAAACAGATTAGATAGTTCTCTGAGAAACATTTTAATCCAGTTTTGGGAAAAAATTCTGCAGCCTGTACAAGCAGTACACAGGGCCAGATGGTCCCCTCAAAAGGGAGTGTGGTCCCTTCTGTTCTCAGTGTCCTTGAGTGAGAAAAATGAATCTTTTATTGCCATCTTTTTCAGGGCAGCACGAGAGTCAGCATTTCTAGGATTAGTGAGCTGGAGTATACTCCTGTGGCAGGGTTGCATTTCCAGTATCTTGCAGTGTGTAAACAGCAGGCAATAAAGTTGTCTGGTTGCTCCCAGAAGACCATGTTTTGCCTGCAGAACCTACATATTGTGGGATGATGAAAAAAAAAAAAAAAAAAAAAAGTCAAGGCTTTTGTTGGGGTAAAACAAAAAAACTTCTACCATAAAAAAATGTATGCTTTTAGATTAGTACATATTTTATGCAGAATACATCAAATCTTCATACTATGAAACTCTAACAATATAATTTTTCCAAGTAGAAATATATTCTGACTGATTGTGTCTACATGTGTTTCAACATCCAAATAGTTTTTGTTTACAATTTACAGTCCCCTGAAGAAGCCACAACAAATTTAGTTAGAGGTTATAAATCTCAAATACACAAATGCTCCAATACTTTATTGACTATTCTTTCTATTACTAATTATTAGTTGAGATATTTGATTTTCTACTAAATCCTCCATTTAAATTCTTGTTTTTATATTGAATTGCCATGAGCTAAATGGGACCCCTGCAGTGTCCCTTCCAAGACTGTGTGTGCTTTCTGTCAGACTTTGTTCATCAGCACTGGCAGCATGTTAATTAACTCAGCTGTGGATGACCCCCTGCTATTTTACTAAGATTTCTAGTAGTAAAATAAAATGACTAAAAAAATAGATAAAACATTGCTTTTGCAGCTAATAGTGAATGGGAGAGTTCTTCTCCCATGATATTCCTTTCAGTGATCATTTCTGTGGATAATCTGCATACTGTAAATTTCTCATGTCAGGCAGTGGCATCAGTTGGAAGGGGATGATCTAAAACAATGCCACCTCTTACAGACCCCAAATCTCCTCAGAGTTGGAAAGTAACCCATTGGTCTGTGATTGTTTTATTTTCTGTACTCATCAAGAGCATATTCCTCTCCCAAGAAGCCTGAAGAACAACTGTTAATGGAATGGTAGCAGATACTATGTTGCTACATACTCTTGCCTTTCAATTATTACTGTATTGCTAAGTCTTTATATGCATGTGTTGCAACAATGGCCTATAGCACAAAAAGGAATCAAACTCTTGTCATTGTGGCTAAGAATACACACAATAAAAACCCCTGGCAACCTCAAGGACAAAAGAAAAACCAAGGAAATTTTTTAAAAGATGTTAGAAAACATCTCCCCCTCTGCAATGTATGTCATCACATCTAGTGAATTTTATCACATGTAGTGAATTCTAAACAATATCGTTATTCTGTGTTATTTTTAATTATTTTTTTCCTGTTATTCTATTCAAAACTTGTCATGGCTTTTTCTTTTTGACGTGATCTTGCATTTCTTCTGGTACATTTCTTCTGTAGCTCTTTAGAAACAGGTACCATTTTCTGAGATATTGTGGTTCTCCTGAAACTCCCAACTGGAAAACCTGGGAATTCACATTTTTTCAAAAAATGATAAGTTAAAATATCTATGATTCAAACATACAAATATAACTTGTTGCAGACAAAAACTGGTAAAACTTTATAGCAAGAGAAACCACGTTTCTGTATTGTAATGTTACTATGAACTGATACTCTTGAAAGGTCTTGCAGTTTGCAGGAGAAATTCCGGCACCACAGAGTCAATAATGACCCTCCTCCCTTTCTTTGAATCACTTAGGGTAGCATTTCACCGGTAAACTCAAGTCACCTCTCATTTACTCTGTTTTTATACTGATACAGAAATGTCTTTGCCATTGCTACTAATTCATCCTAAAGGGATGTGAAGTCATTTATTTGTTGCTTGTTTTATTTTCTACACTTCTGAGGCATACAAAAGCAGTTCAACTCACTTGTTTTTCCATTCACAAGTCTCTCAGGCAGCAAGAAATAATAATAATAAAAAAAATCACCATAAACATACTTGAATGTGAAAAGTAGCAACTAAGTCTCACATTGCTGTTCTGAAAATCTTCTAATTGCCTCACAAGGTACAGCTGTCTCACTTTATTATTCAGTGAAGACCTGATATAGATAGCAGCTTCCAGTAAATTAATTGTATTAATCAAGATACTAGGACTAATAAAACTTTTTGTACTTTTGCATTGTTTTCAGCAATAAAAGACCAGATAAAATAAAGCCTAGGGATAATTTGGGTCCTCTCCAGGAGGAAAGGGGATACCTGGTTACTTGGGATATGGAGAAGGCTGAGGTGCTGAACAACTTTTTTGCCTCAGCTTTCACTGGCAAGTGCTCCAGACACACCTGGCTGTAGAGGGAATTTTAGCTGCATCACAAGATGGCGTCCTGGAAGCCCTTATGCGCAGCTCAAGCTACAAGGAAGATGATGAAATACCGGAGGTGAACCTCAAGGGCATCGTGCCCTTGCGGCTCTAGGCAGGAAGGACTGGGGGACAGCTTGGCAGCGCCTGCATAGATCAAAGCTTGGCCAGAACTTGCAAGCAGGAGACCACCCTGTCAGCGCCACGGCGCGTGGACAGAGACATTCAACCTATGGGGATACGGGGTTAGAGCGTGGCTGTGCAGTGTTAACCAATAGGAAAGTATAAACTATGCGTGATCGGTCACCGAGTGTATAAATACAGCTGCCTGTGTACATTAAAGTGGAACACTGACGAACCTTCTGTGAAGCGTGTCGTGATTCTGGGGCTCCTCGCGCAACACCTGTCTGGTAAAAGGAGAATGAGGAATTCCCAGCTGTAGGAGAAGATTGGGTACAGGACCAACTAAAGTACCTGAAGGTGCATGAGACCTGATAAGATGCATCTGCAGGTCCTGAGGGAACTGGTGGATGAAGTAGCTTAGCCACTATCCATCATATTTGAGAAACTGTGGAAGACTGGTGAAGTTCCTTTTTGCTGACAGGAAAAGGTGAAATATATCCCCCATGTTTGAAAGGAGAAAAAGGAAGACCTTTGGAACAACAAGTCAATCAGTCTCACCTCTGTGCCCAGCAACATCATAGAGCAGATCCTCTTGGAAATTATGTGAAAGTACATAGAATATAAGGAAGTGATTGCTGACAGCTGACACGAATTTATGAAGGGCAAATCATACTTGACAAATGGGGTCCTGTACCTGGGTCAGAGTAATCCCAAGCACCGATACAGGCTGGGCAATGAGTGGATAGAGAGCAGCCCTGTGGAGAAGGGCTTGGGTGTATTGGTGGATGATAAACTGAATATGAGTCAGCAACGTGTACTCACAGCCCAGAAAGCAAATTGCATCCTGAGCTGCATCAAAAGATTTTTTTTATATACAATTACTTCTTTTTTTTTTTTTTTTTGATCTCATAGGAGAAATATTTTACTTTCTTAAATTCAGAATACTGGAATTGCTTATCTTTCATCATCAATCTTAAAAGACAGGCTGAAGCCCTGATCCACCCTTTTAAGAAACTATTTTACAATTATCAAAATGGAATCCAGTTATCTATGAACCTTAACTCTGAACTTGTAAGAGTGAGTGATTGTTTTCCTCTTTGTTGTTAAACTTTTGCTTTGTTATAAACAGGAATACTGAACAGAGATAATCAAGCAGTTTCACAGCTTTCAGAGTAAGTGGGCTACTGACCATATATGAAACAATAATTTTTTTTTTGCAATGGTTTCTTAAAAATGTGAAAATATGAAGATATTTAAGGCAGCTGACATTAATTTTGCGCTAAGCAAAATGTAACTATTACTGGTGAGGTCTAAGCATGTCTTACTAAAAAGAAACCCGTGGGAGTTGATAGCCAAAGGACAAATTTTGCTTAATGCAAAAAGAATTCCTGAGCTGAATCACACTGATATTTTAAAGAACCATTACATTTTCAGAAGCATATGTTTGGAGGAAGAGCCTGGCATGCAGAATTTAGTGGGATTATTTGGAGTATGTGCATATGGGGACAGGTAGGAGTTGCAGATAAATATTTTAAGTGTTTTATTTCCATTTTATTCCACTTTGACTTGAAATAAGTAATAAAAAAAACTTGTTTCCACAGGACAAAAAGAAGGCCAAAGGACAGGTAATCACACTGGAGAACTGCATTATGTGATGTCTAGTGTCTTTCAGATCAATGTAAGCAGCTGAAAACAGTGAATAGTGGTATGAGTAAGATTCTGGACGGCAAAGGTTTGCAGAAATTCCCTGCCTCCTTCCTTCTGTCCTGTTTTTCTTCGCCAGCTTTCATTAAGCAATTGAAATTATCACAAATTTTGGTTATTGTCCTGTACCTGTTTATGTCTCTAATCTTTGAGAAAGGATTTAATCAAATTTTAAAAACAAACAAACAAACAAAAAACAACTTAATGTATCACATTAATCTCATGCTTTATTTCATACTTATTTTTTTAAGCAACATATGTACAATTCTTCTGTACAGAAACATTGTAAGCCTGACTCAGTGGAATTGAGCTTGCCTAAATATTATTGTTCCAGGTTACTCATTATCATTTTCTATAACTAAAATATCAGTACTCTGTGTATCCCATGACTTTACAGTACCGAGGAACAGGATAGGCTGAGGATATTATGTATATCTGACTGCACAGCTGATATTTTCAGTTGGTATTTCTTTCAGAACTCATGGGCACATTTCATCCAGTCTGTATGCTTCACAGTTCTGACGTTTCTTTGTTCATTTACAACACACAGATGTATTGCACAAATCTGCAACAGAAACAAACAGTATAAAAGTAATGAGAACAAACAACAAAATCCAATATTTTTAGACCTGAACCTCCAATAATTCTACTGTGGAACTGTGTCATACACCAAACTGGGTGCAATTAATGTCTGAAATTGATGTTGTTCAAGGTTGCCACTAATTAGCTCAGTTGTCATGAAATGCAAGGGTTGGGTTGGTTTTTTTTGGTTTGTTGTTTTTTTTTTTTTTTTTCCTGTTTTTTAGTGCTTATAAATTTTAGGAGATTTTGTTATACTGAAATTTTTGTTTCTATGAAGACAATATGAATAAAGTATTCACTCAAAAAGGGATATTTTCTGAAGTGAAAAATGTAACTAGGGATCAATAATAAGTAATCTGTAGTAAAGTCCTGAAGACAACACCTTGATTCCTTCTGGGTTAATATTTTTATCAATGAATCAGAAGATAACTGTAAATAGGCACTGATAAAGTTTTCAGATGTCATCAAGACTGGAGGAAAAGCAAATAAAAGTAAAGTCAAACCTGAATCAGTTCAGAAGGTGTTAGTTAGCTTGTAAACAAAAAGGTGTGTTTTATTACTGACAAATATAGATATGCAGGACAGCATATGTAGGACAAAATTCTAAGGTTTGGAGGAAAAGATACCTTTGGAATGGAGGAGATATGGGAAAGGCTCTGAAGTATCACAGTTAAGAAATAAATGTACTTGGTGTTCCAAATGGGTATTTTTAATAAAAGGACTAATATGTCAGCTTTATATGCAAAGAGATAAACATTGAGTATCTTTAGACATTATATTTTTTCTTTATTTGGTCCTACTGTGACACTCGTGAAATCTGTAACCAGTTCTGGCATCCATTCTGAAAGATTATTGAAAAATTGAAGAAGGCTTAGAGTAGAACCAGAATACATGAAGTATTATAAAATATGCATTCCAATGAAATACCCCAGTAGTTCAGTCTATTACATTATCAAAGAAATGGTTATAAAAATTATGGTTTATTAGTGCCTACACTTGTTAGTAGAGAAAGAAACAGACACTTGCCACTAAAAAGCTCTTAAACTGAGAACCTGAAAATACATTGCAGTCAAATGACAAGAAACTGCAGTGAGTTTAAAAGTGAAATAAGATTCCTAATTCTTTAAAAAGTTAAGATAATTGACTATTTAAATACTGTATCAGAGTTGTGGTGATTCTCCATTTTTTTAAATCAGAAAAGTGTATTCTTTTGAAATAAATTAATAATAGGCTTTGAACTTCTGATAGGATTTAACTCGGAGAAGTCTAATACAGTACACTGGAGAACAGACTAACCTCAAAATCTGTCCTTCATTACATTTTCCCAACTGTAAAGATAAGCTTTGATCATCAACATGTACTCATTTAGTTTTTTCATTCTAGAAAAATTTCAGTCTTTTGTGAACCCCAGATGTCACCCAATAGTTTGTATATTATCATACTTGATTCTCAGAAATGGGGAAACTTTACAGACTAGAACATTTTAATTTTGCTTGAGTATTATACACTGCCCTGTTCTTCAAGTGTTGGACTTGTAAGTGAACTACACTATTGAACAAGGAGTAGTTATTTGCATTTTTTATTATTATATTGGATAAATATAAATAATAATTAAAAAAAACAGCCAAAAAACCACCCAAAACAGTATTAATTCCCAGACATCCCCGTCTTAATCAGGGTAATTCAGCAGATTTCAGAGTTAGATAAAACTTCTGAATCTCAGGAGATAAAATCTATCACTCTGCCAACTGAGAAAATTTTGTCTCCAAAGATTATGTTTTAAAGGTATGCTTACTTGAATGTCTGTTCTTTTAACATGCACTGATTCTCTAAAAAAATCAGAGCGTAAAAAGTTAAAAGTCAGGACATTTTTGTAATAAGATATAATATATCTTAATAAAGTATATAGTAAACTGGAAGTACTGAAAAGCTCTTCACATAATGTGTTTCAAAAAGATCCATTCAATAAATCATATTCTAATTTATCTGATTGTGATTTGGTTTTATTTTATATCTACAAAGTCACACTGGCTTTATACAAACTCATTCACCCATCTCAAAATTTCCTTCGGGTATGTATAAATGAGAAAGAGAGAACTATTATTTCAAGACAGCTGGAAAACCATACTCAACGTTATTTATATCTTTTATTTCACATATTCTTTTCCTTTTCTACATTTCCCATATAACTCTATTGATCTGTTTCAACATCTTATGTAAAAAAAAAAAATATTAAAAAAAAAAAAATCCTGGACAATTCAATTCTAGAACGTATGTTGTACATGTTATTTTTGTTATAACACTATCCTTCCTCTACTTTCTAACTATCCCTAGATTCCCTTTCCTGAAATACAAACACATTCACTCTTACTAAGTAGCTGCATTCTTTCACCAGCCATCTGTTAATCCACCACCAAATACAAAAAAACCTTCTCATTTGTTTTTAAAATTTTACATCCTTTTATACTGCGCTGACTTTTTCAGAAAGCTGTCAGTCTTGAAAATAGCCTTGTAGACCGGTGAGATTTATCAGTGCAAGTTGTGTTTCTTAAAATATTTCAAGCTTGACAAAACTTTATATGAAAGCAAAAAGTAGCTGTTTGTGAAAATTTCCTAGAGTGACAGAACCCTACACTGGCAGATTTATAGAGTCATACAGCTTTAAAGATCATCTAGTCCACCCCCCATCATGGACAGGACATCTTTCACTAGAACAGGTTGCTTAAAGTCCTATCCGACTTCACCTTGAACACTTCCAGTGATGGGACATGCACAAGTTCTCTGGGCAACCTGTTCCAGGGTCTCATCACTCTCATTGTAAAAAATTTCCTCCTTACATCCAGTCTAAATCTCTTTTCTTTCCATTTAAAACTGGTGCCCTTTGTCCCAAAGGCCTGGTAAAAAGGTTCTCTTCATCTTTCTTATAAGTCCCCTTATGTATTTAAAGGCTGCTATAAGGTCTTCCCAGAGCCTCCTCCAGGCCAGAGAACCCCACCTCTCTCAGTCTGTCCTCATAGGGGAGGTGCTCCATCCCTCAGATCATCTTTGTGGCCCTCTTCTGGACTCACTCCAAGAGGTCTATGTCCTTCTTGTGCTGGGGCCTCAAAGCTGGACTCCGGACTCTCGGTGGGGTCTCAAAAGAGCGGAGTAGGTGGGGAGAATTAACTTCCTCAACCTGCTGACCACACTTCATTTGATACAGCCCAGCATACAATTGGCTTTCTGGGCTGCAAGCACACACTTTTGACTCATGTCAAATTTTTCATTCACCAGTATCACCAAATCCTCTGCAGGACTGATCCAAATCGATTAATCCCTCAGTCTATAATGATAGTGGAGATTGCACCGACCCAGGTGCAGGATCTTGCACTTTTTCTTGTTGAACTTCATGAGTTTCTCATGGGTCCACTCCTCAAGCTTGTCAAAGTCACTCTGAATTGCATCCCTTCCCTCTAGCAAATCAGCTGCACCACTCAGCTTGGTGGCATCCACAAACCTACTGAGGTTGCTCTCGATCCCACTATGTCACTGATGAAAAATAGTATTGGTCCCTAAACAGACACTTGAGAGACATCACTTGTTACTGGTTTCCACTCATTCATGGAGCCATTAACTGTAATGTTTCAGACATGGTCATCCAGCCAGTCCCTAACCTGTCTAATAAGCTCATATTTCTCCAGTTTAGAGGTAGGTATGTTGTGGGGGACCATATCAAAAGCCTTACAGATTCTTAGGTAGATGATATCCATAGCGCTTCGTTTGTCCACTGATGCAGTCACTCCACCATAGAAGGACAATAGATTAGACAATTATGATTTGTCCTTGGTGAAGCCATGTTGACTGTCTCTAACCATCTCCCTGCGTTCCATATAATTTGACATGTCTTCTAGGAGGATTTTTTCTGTGATCTTAACAGACGCAGAGATGAGGCTGACTGGTCAGTAGTTCCCAGGGCCTTCCTTTTTACTTTTTTTAAAAATTAGTGCAATATTTTCTTTTCCTCATTCACTGGAGACTTCACCTGGCTACTATAGCTTTTGAAATACAATGGAAAGTGCCTTGGCAACTACATCAGCCAATTCACTCAGGACTCAGGATGCATCTCATCTAATCCCATGAATTTACATATATTCAGTTTCCTCAAGTGGTCTCAAACTTGATATTTTTTGATGGGAGGGATCATTTCTAATGGTTGTGTGTATAAGGCATATTAGACCACACTTATTTATATTATAAACCATTTTGTTGTTCTCAACAGAAAACTATGACTGCCTATGTCACATAATTTGAATATTTATTTTTATTTTCACCAAAAAAACCCCAAACAATCTTTTAATAGGGTTGTATAAATAGAAAGAAGAAAAATAGCCATTTCTGATAAACTCAGAAATCCAAGACCAAGATTATCTGGAAAGTTTAAGTATCTTTAATATGTATTATTAACATAATATAGTTTTGGCTTTTTTTAAATATTACTTTAAACAGAAAAAAACAAACAAACAAACAAAAAAGGAACAAACAAAACCACCCCAAACAAACAAAAACAGAAAACAAAGTGGAAAGAAAGTACCTTGACTATAAATAAGGTCTGAATACTATGCCACAACTGTGACATAAGGCTGAACATGTTATTCTAAGAAACATGAACAAGTTATTTTAAGTAAGAGCACACATTAACTAATCTGCAACAAATATCCATGTTTGTGCTCCTAGCTCATGGCAAGTAGAAGATAATTGAATTTAGAGTATTCCTTTTCCATTAGTAGGTATGCTAACTTGAATTACACTGTATTTGCTTTGGGCTGAGTTTTATCTACATGGTAAGTTAGCACAGATCAGTAGATGTGTGTCAGCTTTCTACACATCAACAACTGGTTTATATTTAAGGCCCTTAACTGTGTTATTAGCTCTAGCAATTGAGCAGCTTTTAATTGAAATTGCAATTGTCATTGAAACCAGTATCTTCAACGTGTTCGTGCTTCTAGTATGTATGACTGAGTGGTAATTACATGCAAAGTCAACATTTAAATAACTTCTTTTTTTTTTTTTTTTTTTTTTTTTTAAATCTTTCTACTATATTCTAATCATGTTTCAAAATGCCATCATGGCAATTTACTAATTACTTTCTGGGTGGTCCTCCATTACATCAATTACCTGTTATGCTACTCAGACTTCGGGGAATATATTTCTTTCTAGTCATTGCCAATGTCAAAGTATTCTGAAGGGGAGATGATTAGTGATGGAGCTTTACTGGACTAGAAATGTACTGAGGCCTGATCTCCCATTCAGGTACAAAACCTTTGAAATTTTGTTTCATGTCAGAACAGTGCACCTGCTCCTGCTCAGGGGCACAGATTGAATGAAGGATTTACAAACCCCCAGAGAAGTTCATCTACTTTATCAAGCAATCCTGTCAGTTTTTCTGCAGAGTCCAACTTCTAGTTATACAATTCCTATGTTTCATCTCTCTGGTTCACCAGTGGGTAAACTAATTTCCTACCTGATGGAAGGATTTGTGACAGCTTAAATGTGACACGAGGCTAATGAATTGAACTAGGCTCATTTCAAAACTCATTCTGACAAGAAAGACTTTGTGACCTATGAATTGTTTCCACAGCTACACGTCATCTTTAAAAGCGTATTTAGCTCAGCTCAGAAAAAGTCTTTGCAGTACCATAACTGTGCCTGAAGTGACAATTTTTTTTTTTCTTTCCCTCCTAGTCCCTCCATCCCCACTCCCACCAATATCTGGACTGCCTTTCACACTTTGCAAATATTGTCTTCTGCTGTGCTCCAGCTGGCAGGAATTCAGCAGTTCTCAGTGTTCACATTTGGAATACATCCTGAGAAGTTGAGGGACTGAAGGCAAGAAAAGAGTCATGCTTCTGCAGCTGATCCCACACTTCTCAAACTAATTCAGTTACTTATTTCTGAAAGTGTTATCGCTGTAGTGTTGTGACTACTGAGGTGCTAAGACAGATCATGTGAATAAGTTTCACAATTCCAAGAGATGTCATGGGGGAAATGTTTGCATGGAGAGAAACAGCTACTAGGAAGAGCTGCATAGTTGCTCTTACCAAGGTGACAGTTACTTTGCTGAGTTTAAGACTAGTGCAATAAATGCTGGCTGTGAAATCATAATTAAGCTAAGAAAAATATGGAACAGCATTAAATATTTCTTGCCAGCTGCTCAGCTAAAGTCTTTTTAGTGTATGCTTTCTCTGTAAAATGACTTTCTTTATGTCAAAAATATACTAAAATAAAATAAAATTGCTGTTTGTTGTAGCTTAGACCCAGTCAGGAGCTGAACACCACGTGGCCACTCACTTGCCATATCCCTCACTCCTCTGCGGAATGGGAAAGAGACTGGGGAGAAAAGGCAAAACCCTGTGGTTTGAGATAAGGAGAATTCAATAGAACGAAGCAAAAGGAGCAGTAACAGTAATAATGATGATACTAATGAAACAATATATAAAGTGAGTGATATAAAATGCACCAACTGCCTAGACCTGCACTGACCTCATGCCCCACGCCAGAGACTCACAGCTTGCCTTACCCGCCCCCTGCCCTTATATAGTGGGCGTGATGTCAGTATGGTATTGAATATTCCATTGGATGTTTCAGTTGTCTCTCCTGGCTGTGGCACCCTTCCAGCCTCTGGTGACAATTAATCCTATCCTAGCTGAACCCAGTACATTATCCACTTCTTACTCTATACCATCTACATCATGCACAGGAGAGTTACTTAAAGATTAAGTAATACAATACAAATCACTGGCTATTCTCTCCCAAAATTAAATCCTCTTGAGGTACAGATTGGAATGCTCCATCCTCCCACATCACCCACCAGGGGCACCCATGTCCTTGAGAAAAAGCAATCCCACAGATGGATTTGCCTCTGCCTGAAGCAGGACTAACCCTGACCATCTTCATAATAAATAGTTCGTGTGCACTGCGGGGACTTTATCCATTTCTACATTATTTGACTGGGCAAGACCAGCTCAGTTGGCAGATCCTCTTGCGTTAACTAACCAGGTGGCCTTTCCTAAGTTTGTGTCCCAATGTTTGAAGTTCTATCTCCCCCACTGCTTTCGTGTAGTTTTTAACAGTCCATTGCACCATACATCCACTCTTCAGCCCAGGCTTCTATGAGGCTGTTTCAGAAACAAGTCCCATTGCTTGACTTGATTCTTTCTAGGGTGCCATGTTGCCACAAGACTTGCTTTTCAAGGCCCAGTATGGGGTTCTGGGCTGTGGCATCAGGCACTAGATAGGCTTCCATCCATCTCATGGTTGCTTCCACCATTATAAGCACACGGTCCTTGCCTTGGTGTGTTTCTGGAAGTGTGATATAACCAATCTGCCAGACCTCTTCATATTTATATGTCAGCCATTTTCCTACATACGCTGGAGCTTCAACTGCTTGACTTGCTTGATTGCAGCACTTTTCATATTCATTACAACCTTTGTGATAGTGTCCATGGTCAAGTCCACACTCCAGTCTCAAGCCCTCTTGAGACTCACATCTCTTCCTTGATGACCTGAGGTGTTACAGGCCCACTGAGCTATAAACAATTCACACTTATGTTGCCAGTCCAAATCTACCTAAGCCACTTCAATCTTGGCAGCTTGATCCACCTAGTGGTTGTTTTAATGTTCTTCAGTGGCTCAACACCTATGTACATGGGCATCGAAGTGACATACCTTGACAACTTGGTTCTGTACATGAGCAGAAATATCTTGCTATAATTCAGCAGCCCAGTCAAGTTTGTCTCTGTGCTGCCACTTGCTCTACTTCCATTGCCGTAACCATTGCCACAGGGCATTTACCACCGTCCATGAGTCAGTACAAAGCTAGAGCACTTCTCTCACTCAGCAATATCTAAAGCCAACTGGATGTCTTTCATCTCTGCAAACTGACTTGATTCACCCTGTCCTTCAGTAGCTTTGGTGATTCATTGTGTGGGACTCCACACAACAGCCTTCCACTGTCAAAGTTTTCTTACAACACAACAGGACCCATCAGTGAACAGGGCATATCGCTTCTCCTCATCTGGCAGTTTGTTGTATGGTCAGGCCTCCTTGGCAAGTGTCACCTCCTGCTCTGTTGACATCCAAAAATCTTTTCCCTCTGGCCACTTTGTGATCACTGCCAAGATTCCTGGGTAGCTGCAGCTCTTGGTTTGAGCTTGTCGTGTTATCAGTGCAACCCACTTACTCCACATCGCATCAGTTGCATTGTGTGTAGAAGACAACTTCCCTTTGAACATCCAGCCCAGCACCAGCAGTTGGGGAGCCAGGAGGAGCTTTAGTTCAGTACCAACCACTTCCAAGGCAGCTCAAACTCCTTCATGTGCTGACTGTATCTCTTTTTCAGTTGGAGTATAGCATAACTATCCAGCCCCTGGGCAGTTCTCTGGTTGATATTCTTGGAAAAAAATTGTGTAACACTAAGCAAGACCTGGGACATACTGAGAAGACATAGTACCCAGAACATGCTGGCTTGGACATCCCAAGAACAGCCAAAATTCTCAAAAGCTGAGAAATTCTCCTCCCCTGTCTCACCCAAGGATTGGGTGAGATCACTAACAAACAACAACGCTGCATACACATAGCAGCTCAACCTCATGACCAGTGGTAGCTCATAGGTTGACAATATCCAGCACAGCAACATGAGCCATTTTCCAGAGAACATAAACACCATCACAGGGAAGACAGAGAGTGCAGAACACCGCTGTGCAAGGAAATGGTCCAACACTGTGACCATACACTCTAACTAATATAAAAAGTATGTATAACAAAATTACTTTAACACACTTTGGTCAGATTTTGTCGTTATCTCACACCTTCATGTCCCACATTGGGTGCCAAACAGGACTGTCATGGTTTAGACCCAACCAGGAGCTGAGTACCACATGATGCAAGGGAAAGGAGAATAGGCAGAAAAAGACAAACTCTTTGGGCTGAGATAAGGGGAATTTAATAGAACAATGCTAGAGGAGAAGAAACAACAGTTATAACAGTTACAATAATGAAACAATAGGTAAAGCAAGTGATACAGAATGCACCAGCCGCCTAGAGGTGATAGAGAGCTCAGCCCACCCTGCCCCCCACCCTTACATAGCAGGCATGACATCAGGATGATATCTAACATTGCATTGGCTGGCTCTGTTGTCTACACTGGCTGTGGCTCCTTCCCAACTTCTGGTGAAAATTAACCCTACCCTAGCCAAACCTAGGACACTGTTCATGATAGAAGTCAAATGAAAGGTTAAAGCAAGGAGTCTGAAACTGCAGTAGGTTGACCTCAGCCAGCAGCCAAGCACCCACACAGCCACTTGCTTTCTCTCCTCTTCTAAAGGACATGGAGGAAATGGAATGAAGGCAAGAAACTCATGGATTGAAATAAAAGCATTTTGATAGCTGAAGATAGCTTAGTGCACAAGGAAGGCAAAATAAGAAATCAGCTACTTCCTATCTGCAGGCAGACATCCAGCCATCTTTTTGCAAGCAGAGCCCCGGCAAATGTGACAGTCACTTGGGAAGGCAAACACCATAATGACAAGTGTCTCCCATGTCTCTTCCTTTCCCAGAGTTTTTTTTGCTGAGCTCAACATCATATAATGTCGATATCCCTTTGGACAGTTCAGGTCAGATGCCCTGGCTGTGACTGCTTGCAATTTTTTGCCCACCTCCAGCCTATCCATCAGGGGAAGGGCAGGGCAGGTCAGAGTGGCAAATAATAATAAAAAAAGCCTTAATGTTGTGTAAACACTATTCAGAAACAGACAAAACACTGCTGAGTGTTCTGCACTGTTTTAGTCACAAATCCAAAGCACACACAATTCGGGCTACGCAGGAAGTTAGCTTCACCCCAGCCAGACCCAGTACTCAGAGGTATAGACATTTGTTTAGTAATACATGTTAAAAAAAGCACACTCTCTGCTCTACTTAAATTCCCCTTGTGATATTAGTAAACTAATCCACTTATTACATACAGTTCTGACAGGTGTAACTTATATAAAACTCTTTCACACATTACAAGCTCAGTTCCATCCTTTTGGCTGTGATCTGAAAAGGAGCACATGCTTTTCAAAAGATTAGTACATTCCCTCTGAGGTGAAATTCTGGCACAGTTCTCACTCAGTTCAGTATATATGTCTGTATTATCTTTGGTTTAGGACTTGAGCACTGCTTAGTAAAGCCAATGAGTGTGCCTTGGACAGCAGCTACACTGTTCAAAGCGAAGGCTACCTCAAACAGATCAGGTGCATTCATATTGTGTCCACTTTGGTATGAAAGATATTCAGCTCCTCACACTGGGGATGGGAACATCAAGTCCATCTCACACATACCAGGAGGATGGGATTCAGACTTAGGTTCAGAAATGTAAATTAAAATCTGTTTATAGGCTGAGTGTCATAAGTCCCAGTATAGGCAGTTGTCATGGTTACAGGGCCTGGGACCAGTTTATCCTTATGTGGGTAGAACCAAAACTGTATATTCTATACTCTCTATGTCAGTGCTCATGGGCTGTTAAGAAAATCATGGGTAGCAGCTGCCCAGGACAGACCTCACACCCCAGGCTATAACAGATAAGGAAAGAGGTTCAAGGTCAGGGGAGATGTTAACACCTTCCCACCCAGCAGGAGGAGTCCTCCCTGTTAATGGGCCCATCCATGCCTCGCCCCATGACTCATACAGAGCTCCCCCCAGGAGCTATTTCTGTTTAATGGACCATCAAGGACCCACTGCATGACTCATAGACTGATATCAACCCATTGTGAGATGCTCCACCCAGGGGGAGGAGCCAAGTGCTCCCACCTGGATATAAACTGGGGTTCAGTACAGCACAGGGGCCCTTACCCACTGGATTTTCCAGAGGACAAGAGCTACCAGATCTTTTCTACGAGACCATTGTTTCATCTGGACTGCTACCACCACCCTAACTACAGAGTATCAGGTTGTATTCTGACTCTGTCTGTGGTTTTCCTTTGTATTATTGCTTTTATTTTTTTTTATTTTTTTTTCTTATTAAATTGTATTTCTGACTTGGAGTCTCTCATTGGTTTGTTTTCAAACCATTACAGCAGTGGAGATCTAGGAATCTATTCATTTGCCTAGTATCGTCTGAGATGACTGCACATATCTGAAATGCCCTAATGTGACTGGCATATATGAGCCAGCACATATGGGACCTTTATGTCTGGCAGATGGAGATAGCTATTTTTTTCTATGGTGTTCTATTCCTCCTCATAATATTTTCTATCATCTCCTAAGGTCAATGTAAAGATTTTCCTCAAGAAGAATAGGGTCTGGGGTTATGAGGAGTCATCAGCATCCTCAGTCCTTTGAAAGAGACTTATGATATTCATGGTAGGGTTTTTTCCTTCTCAGATTACTTGGAGTTGTTGCTGTCATTCCATGAACAAACAAGAATTATGTTGGAATCTCAGCCAATTCTAGGATTCTTAAGGTGCTATACATAAGTGGGCTTTAAGAGTAGTGCCTATCCTACTGACAAAAAAATAAAGCACATTTCAGTTTATATGGGCAGAAATGGATCTGTCTTGGTGAGAATTTACAAGTATTACATTTGCTTACAAAATAACAGGTATGTCCCATCCACACTAGTTATACTTTTACTAAAAAGTCTACACTTTTAAATAAAATCCACACTTTTACTCATAGTGTAAAAACAAAACAAAACAAAACAAAAAAATAACAAAACAAAACAAAACAAAGCAGAACAAAACAAAACAAAACAAACAAACAAAAAGTTTTTATCACTTTGAATGATGTATTTCACTGGGTAGACTATTGTGTCTCCCCTATATCTCTCTCTGCTCCAGAGCTTGAACTCCTGAGGCATCCTTCACTCTAGGAAGCCACATCTCGTTTATATTTCTGTATTAAACAACATCAGTTCCTTTCAATTTGCACAGATTTTAAGCAAATTATTGTTTTTTTCTGTGCTGTAGTTGGGAGGTCACTTAGTCAGCTTATTTAGAGACCAGAATAAAACTGGTTTATCTATAACACGAACAAAAAAGACCCTGAAACTCTACTTCAAAGCAAGGAGACACGAGTACCTCATGGTGCACAAGCAGATACGGGGATTAGCATTTTTTTAGACTGAAACTTTGACTAAACAGAGTATTACTTTCTGTTTTGCGTGTTTAGCTATACTGAGACTTCTGGAAAGGTAACCATATTCGCTGGTGCATACTTCGGGTCTGACAGCCTAAAACTATACAAATTAACACAGATTGTGACACACTTCCTTGTTGACTTAGTTTTTATTCTTTTATATTCTCTTTTCTTGAACATCCTTTAAAAGTATTCAAACACACCTATAACTGACTGTCTGGATGTATATGAAGCATATTCTTCAGCTTTTCTTCATAAAATAAGAATCTTCACAGATGAATTGGCCTGGCTGAATATTTCATTGAACTTCTTTTAAAGCTTTGTTTACTCAACAAGAAATAATTTAGCTGAAATGAAATTTGAAATGCAAAACACAATAATTTGTTTTAAAGTCTGTGATGTGTCCTCTCTTGAACTTTAAAAATTCCCTAAACCCCTTTTTTTTTTTTCTTTTCCATCTGAAACACTTCACCTAAGTGAAAAAATTTTGAGGAAACAGTAGGTAATGAAACCACTGCAGTGAAACTGGGAGATATCCCTATAAGAATAAATGAACATTTTGTGCAAATGAGAATTGTAAGTACTGGATAAATTCCTCCCATTCTTTTTGTCATGAGCTGTCTATAGAAGGGTAAAAGAAGATTCTACTTAATTTTTACAATTAAATGTGGAGATTCTGAAATCTGCACTTTAGTCATCTGTCTGGTAGAGCTGCCTAGAGCCTGCCCTAGGTAGCTGTCACCCTAAGTTTGAAGTTTCAGTAAAAAGAAACATGGAGTAGGTTAAACTAATCACTAAAAGGTGCCTTCCTGGGATCCCAGGCTCATATGATCATACATGTTTTGATACTTATGCTTTTTCTGGATACAGAGAGAAATTTCTGTGGCAACTGATTGCATGGACTGGGTTCAGGCGTGATGCCAAGACTAAGACTTTTATTTTTTACACACACATGATTTACATACTTTTTATAATCAAGTCGTGGCATATCTTAATTGGTCCTCTGCACTTCCGTGGTGGTCATGGTGACTCTTCATTGGTTCCTCACTCTCCTCGAATGGCAGAATTCCACACTGACCACACAGAGCAGGTTCTCCACTCTGTTTCCTTATCACGTCAGCACGTCAGCCTGTCCCAGGGTCAGCCAATCATGAGTTCTTCCGTGCTCTTGCCTTGGCCCCCACACTTGTCCAGGTTCCCATTCCACAGTCCACTGCACAACTCTAATTTATCACCTCCCACAAATTCCATTGACTGATGAAAGAGGAGAGAAATGTTATGTACCTCTAAGTCCTTTTTCACTTATCAAGGAAAACAATAGGACCAAAAAGGACATGTTCTGTATTTTTAAATTAGGCAAGAGCAACAGAAATGTTGAAATTAGCCAGAACACAGGAGGCACAGGTCAACTATTAAAGCTAGTCCCTTGCTTCAGAGCTACTGGCTTTTAACAATTTTGTTATTATATATATTAAAAAATTATTTAAGAATCATAATTTTCCCAAGATACATGAACATTTCTAATAATTTTTATCTTAGAAAATTTCACCTGCAACACACAGCTAGTTAAAAATTTAATTTTTTTTTTTTTAAAAAAACAAAAATTTGTTTCAAAATTATTTTAAAAACTAAATCGCATTAGTTAAAAATTTGCAGTATGTTCTCCTCCCTGTGTGGTGAAATACTTCTACATCAAAATGTGTAGGACACTTCAGCTTCCTTCAACACTGACTTCAAATTTGCATGTGAGTTACCTTACAAAGAAACACTCATCAAGCAGTATTCTATTCGGCCTTTAATGTAGTTTCCAAAAATCCCAAGATCTTCTTCAAAACTACTCAAAATTTTATGTTATAACTTCAGATTTACCAACTTTATCGAAAGCTACTATCAACCATTTATTTTCTCACAGAGTAATGTAACTACATTTCAGGCTAGTCAAATTCCTCATAGTTCTGGTTTTGGTTTTAGATTGATATTTTTTGTGTTTTTTTTTGTTTGTTTGTTTAGATTCTTCGCTGCTCCTAACCTCATACAAGCACCTCGTACAAGGACTGTGTTAATTGACCTTTACACAAAGAAGGCAATTTCTTGTCTTACTAATATTTTAAGGTCTTCTGTTTTTCTCTTTTGACAAAGATGACATATTATCTCCTTCAGAGGGAAAATTAGGCCTTTGTAGTCATGTGATGAAACTCATGGGACATGTCACAGTGTAGATTAAGCCTTCTGTTTGATAAAAGTCAATCTAAAGGTCTTGCCCCATCAGTTCACTTTACACATGAAGTCTTCTTTCACTTTATACTGCCAGGAGGGATGTGTCACACTACCTCAAACAAGATCTTAATCAAAGGACCATTTACAGAGTTCATTTAATCTTCTAGATTCCATTTTATAAATGTTGTGTGATTTTTTTATTTACCTGAATTCCTTTAAGAATGGGAGATTTCACATAAAAGTATGAGCGAGGAAGAAAATTTCTGAGTACATTTTCTAAGTTTTATTTGTACATCAATTCTTAGAAAAGCCATCTGGGATAACACAGATACAAATATAAATGCAGATATGTGGGGTTTCTTAAAAAAATCTGACTGTAATCCATTTGTCTTTGCATTTTTCATTCTGGTTTCTGAAAGCTATTCTCATTTTATAAAATGAAAGACACACTAAATTGTTCCTTTTATAACTTTTATACCTTTTGTTGCTTTTGGATGAACAAAGTATAGCAGTTGCATAGACTCTGAAGAACTATAATAGGAACATGTGGAACAAACAAGCATTGGATGAACAAGCACTAGTTTGTATGGGAGTTTAATTATGTCCAGGATATATGAGAATGTGCCATTTTAGCCACAGGTATGATGGAAGTCAAACAAATTAGAAAATAATAATAACTGCAGCTGACAAATAGCAACCTTAACTCTACAGAACAATCAGATAACTATTTTCTCTGCTGTAACTAGACTAATGGCAACATGGAAAGCATTTTCATTTCTCTGAGGGAAAATGAAATCCATGGAAGCGAAGGGGAACAACAAGCATCACCAAAATAGAAAGAGACAAAACTGTGGAGGGGAATTATTTTAGTAATCTTATTAAGTTTCTTTTTCAAACACTGATAGGCTTGTCAGTGATCCTACATATCTTTTATTCCTTACAAAAAAAAAAATGCATTGCTACCCAAATCAGGGGAAAGTTTTGCTTAATTTATTTTTTTTTATCATTTAAATAACCAAAACAATAAGACACTGTATTTACATAACAGACGTCCTACAATTACCAGATTAAAACTGAAAATTGTACACAAACGAAAGCTTCATTTACTTGGTCAGACTGGCAGCCATTACCTCAGTTTTTAAGGAAATCCATAAGTAGTGTTGCATTATTTAGGATTGACAATACACTGACTTTAGTGCCTCTTAGTGCTAAATGTTACCCTCTTATACAAGTCTAATTAAGCAGCTCGATCTGCACTACCTAGAGGCAACATGCTTTAAACAGAGCAAATGCATGTTTTCTTGTTTCCCTATTCCTCCAAGCAGCTATACATATTTTAACATATATACATAATACATAGTTGTTCCCTTTCCACTTGAGTATAGTGTGGGACAGAGTGAGACCATGGAGACATCTGAAGAATCCCTGTTGTCAGGTATGTTGTGTCCCAGAAGCATCACTAAAAATTTGTCCAATGCAAAGTCACATCTCTCAAGATTGGGTGAAAAAACCTTATTGCCTTGAAGACAGAATTTGCCATGTTGTCTAACTTTCACTATTAAATAACCATAATATTGTACTAAGTCACAGGAAGTATAAAGCTCCTTTTCAAGACACTTCATCAGTCTCTCGTTTTGAGCTCATTCTTATTCAGCCTACTACAGATAAATTATTATTAATTCCTTTGGTATTCATTGTAATAGCACTAATTATAATGGAATTATTTGGTATTCATTATAATAGCATTGACCATAATTAATTCACTTGACGTTTATAAGGATGTCACACATTTTCTCAGCATACTATTGTAATTTAGCATCTGTAAAGTATTACTTAATAGAAACATAAAGTTAAGGTACATTTTGGAAGAATAAAAGGTGTACATACTAATACAGAAGAGATGGAGGACTCAGGCCAGTTGTTTGGGAAGGAATTTGTCAGGCAATCAGCCTCATTAAGAAATCAAAACCAATTTTAATGTGTGTTTTGGTTTCTGTTATGAGTTTTTACTAAAAAAGTCAAACAAATTTTAATTGTTACATGATGATTAATACTCTTTGAAGTACACATAGAGCTATATCTTTAGATTTATACATTTAATGTACCCATTTTAAAGAAAAGCTACCTTTGCATTATTCACTTAGAATTCAGATTCACGCATTGAAATAAGCCCTTCTGGATGTATCCATCTAAGGGTTAATTGCGTATACAAAAAGAAAGCAGTCACAATGTTTTATTTATTTAACTATTACGCAATAGTATCAGTGTAGAACTTTTGCTTTTATAAAGCTCAAAATCTTATCATGGTAACTGCCAGAATAACACCTTGTCACTTCTGTTTTCCATAGTGGTTAAGTGGTATACATCAACACAGTTATAATAATACGTATAGTAAAATAAGAATGCAAGAAATATATCTATATAGTAATAGGTATAGTAGTATAGTATTCTATATTAACATTGGAAATTGCAATTACACATAAGATAAACTTTTTGATTCTGAGAGTAGTCAAATACTGGAAGAGGTTGCTCAGGGATGTTTTGAAGTCTTCATCCCTAGTGATTTCAAGAACTTCACTGTACATGGCCCTCAGCAAAGAGCTTGACATGAAGCACTGTGCAGGTAAGCTGGACTAGAGACTACCAGGATCCCTTCCAACAACGATTCTTTTTATAATATGTAGGCTATTGGCAGCTTGTCCTGCATATAATAAAGTGCTTTTGACACAAAAATCAAAGAAATAGGCCATCTTCCAAGTCAATTAGTTAAATGAATTGTCTGGAACATGCCACAAAGTAAAGAAGTAGTTTTGTATACGTTCCCTACCTTATTTTCCCTTTCATTCAAGTTCCTGTTACAAGGCTAGAATCAAGCTGTATATTCCTCCCAGTTTATTTACAGAAGGCAATATTCTTGAAGGCCTGTTCCAGAGTAATTGAGTGATCTTGGAGTACTTCAGAGGTACTCTCACAGAACTGAAGAGGGAATAAAATATTAGCAAGATGCTCACATGAACACCCTCTAATAATTTCTTTATTGCAAATCATTGCCAAACATAATACCAGTAATCATTAGTTCTTAAGAAAGTTCAATGCATTATTTTGCACATGTGTAAACAAGTAAGTGACTCAATACTGATTATGTTTATGATGCCGGTATTACAAAAAGCTCAGATTGCGAATATACTTTACCAAACACCTGATTAGAAGATATTGACCTACTGGATGAACTAGATGTTAATCTAAATCTGTTTAGAAACTGAGGAGAAACTAATAAGTCGAATCACATCTCTGTTTAAAAGAAGAAAAAAAATGTTACTTTGTCCATCACATTCATACAAAGCTCTTCAGAGCCTAACAACATCTTTTGTATATGCATCTCCACCTTCCCCAAGGAGTACAGAAACATCTGAATTTTCAAAAAAACCTTGCATCAAGCCTGACATTAAAAGCAATATATTAAGGATTGTAATCAAAGAAGCAATAGTGGAAGTGATGGGACAGTTGTTATTAAATAGTTGGTCTACCTTAATAGTTAGCACATGATTTTTTTTAAAAAAATATAAGCAAAGATTTTAAGTTCTGCATTTTGCAACTATCTGCTACCCTATTGCTGTCACCAGGCTGAGTACAACTTCTGTTTATGAATTTTGAATGTCATAAAAGCAAACATAACCCATGTCTCCAAGAAAAAATATTATTATCACATATTTACTCATTTATTACTTATAATTACCCTCTTTTCACATGTACAAAGATTCCTGTGTTTCTAGAACATATGAAATCTATTATGTACATAAAGATCACCTTTTAATACATAGAGGTTTTGAGAAAGCACTAGATCATTATTACATTTTCTGAAATATTTTCAGGTGTGTTCCACTATTAATAATGCCGATACATACACTATGGCTTTTACTTTCAATAGTTTAACTAACACAATGAGCACAAGGTCATAAAGGAGTCACAAGATCTACAAATTTCAATTCCATTTCAGTGACCCTGTTTTCTGTTCCTAAAACATGCTGTACCTATTTCATGCTCTGCTACTGATTTTCCCTAGTGTTACTGAGAAAGTGAAATAATCAACTTATGTGAAAGCAATGTAGTTGGCTATCTAATGCTGAAAACAGTACCAGGGAAACAGGATGTAATTAAAACACAGAATTCCCCTTGCACTGGCAAATGTTTAAGAATTTTGTTGTGTAAAGAACAAAGAATTAGAGCAAAAGATTGTTCTACATATTACACTAGAGAAATTTGTCATCTCTAAGTAAAGATTAACCTGCCAGTGATAATGTGCTTACAGAATTGCATGGGGTTTTTGGGCAGTCCCTAGAACTGCTTTGCGAAAATAATAAAAAAAAATATATATATTGACCACCTGTCAAATTTTTTGTACTAAAATCTCAAGGTGTTATTATTTCCATTTGGAAGACTTCTGGTTGGATAGTCAGAAGTCAGCATGCTTCACTGAAATGTTGTGTTTTTCATTTCAGATGTGATTCTTGTGATTTGTTCTTAGTGCCTGAAACTCAAGTTCCATATTTAAACTAACAATACTGAAGTTAGACATCCAAAACACACAGGTACTTTGATCTGGTATAGAGTTCCATCTTGGATGCTGTAGAGGGAAACATCTAAGTTCAACAAAGTTTTCTGACTGCTGAGTCTTCATCTGCCCTGCTAGTTGTTAGGTGTATTCTTGGAAAGACACAAGCACAGATGAACTTTAAGTAACTTTAATTTATAACACATTTGGTGCAGGATACCAAACCATGATAGTAAACTGAGTGAAAACAGCTACCTGGATTTGGTTATGGAGAAAAGTAAAGCAATTGGCTTGGGTGATGTGGCCAGTGAGACCATTATCAGCTTTTAGTAACCATAGAAAGCAATAATTAATGAAAATATTAGCTCTTCCATGGAGCTAATACCTCCAATACCTGGCAAAAGGCTGAACCTAAGGTGGAACTAGTACATTTGTAAGCCTCCCAGAACTCAGGCACTTCGACCAGATTAAATGAAATATCTTGTACTCCTGAGTCAATGGTGTTGGTCACAGTTGGACCAAAGGGGCAGGGACCTTGACTGGTGTAAGTGTATTCTCTACAGAGTGAATGAGTGTATCACAGTACACTTAACAGTCTTGAAATAGGAAGTTTTCTACCTGCTATACTCATGCTGTTTAGTTAAATCCAGCTGGCAGCCAGTCAGAAGTAGCGTTCCCCATGGATCACTGCTGAGGCCTGTTGTATTTAACATCCTCATTGATGACCAGGATGAAGGGATGGAGTGCACTCTCAGTAAATTTGCCAATGATATGAAGCAAGAAGGGAGTGTATATAAGACTGAGGGTAGAAAGTCTCTACAGAAGGTTCAACAAGGCCAAGTGCTTGGTCCTGCACATGGGCCACAAAAACCCCATGCAATATTACAGGCTTGGGGGCCAGTGGCTAGAAAGCTGCCTGGCAGAAAAAGACCTGGGAGTATTGATCGACAGCCACCTGATTATGAGCCAACAATGTGCCCAGGTGGCCAAGAATGCCAAGAGTATCCTGGCTTGTATCAGAAATAATGTGGCCAGCAGGACTAGGGAAGTGATCATCCCTCTATCCTTGTAACTAGTGTGGCTGCACTTCATATACTCTGTTCAGTTTTGGGCACCTCACTACAAGAAAGACACTGAGGTTTTGGAGTGTGTCCAAAGAAGGGCAACAAAGCTGGTGAAGGGTCTAGAGAATAAGTTTTATGAGAAGTGGTTGAGGGACCTGAGGTAGTTTAGCCTGGAGAAAAGAAGGTTCAGGGGAGACCTTCTTGCTCTCTACAACTACCTGAAAGGTGGTTGTAGTTAAGTGGGTGTCAGTCTCTTCTCCCTAGAATCAAATAATATGACAAGAGGAAATATCCTCACATTGTGCCAGGGAGGGTTTAGGTTGGATATTAGGAAAACTTTCTTCAACATAAGGGTTGTCAAGCATTGGAACAGGATGCCTATGGAGGTGGTGGAGTCACCCTGGAGATATTTACATCCCTGGAGGTATTCAAGAGATGTGCAGATAAGGTGCTTAGTGGCAGAATTTGGTGGTGGACTTGGTAGGTTAATGTTTGGACTCAATGATCATAAAGGTCTTTTCTAACTGAAACAATTCTATCATTCTATGAAATAAAACTCTATAATTTATGCTGCTTAGTGAGGTGGTTCTACTTTTGCCACTACTTCAACCTCAAGTCCTCCATGACACTGACCATAAAGAATTAAAAAAAATCTTTATGTAAATTTAAGGACCAATACTCTTATCTCAGCCAACTCCTTTGTTGATGTACAAAGATAAAATCAGACAAATAATGGTTAATGTTGGACTCAATGATTTTAAAGGTCCTTTCTGACTGAATCAATTCTATGATACTACTATTCTGTGAAATAATTATATAAAAACAGGGATTATTTAATAGTAAAATCAGCACCTATACTTGCAACAGAAAACAAAATGGAATCTTACCATGTAACAAGATCATGGGTGAAATCTACACTTCAGACTTAAATTCCACTAACCTAGCACAAAGCTGTATCGTGCACTGGCTAAAAAAATATGATGTTCATTGATGTGGATTGTATGTCAGTAATAGCCGCTGCAGTTTCCAGAGAAGGGGATTGCTTTCATAAAGTCTACACTTAAAAGAAAGGTCACTTGGATTAGGTCACTTGTCTTCATTTGATGGATTTTATTTCATAGGTGTTTTCATCCCTGGCATGGTATCTGGCATACCTTCTAAAACAGTATGAAGTTGGGGGAAAAAAAAAGTAATAAGCAAAGTATAAAATTAAGAGAGCGGGCAATACTTATACCATAAAAATAATCCATCTATTATATATGTGAGAATATTTTTTTACTGGCTTTTATACTCACTGTATTTTCCTCAGTGCAAAGCTTTTTCTTCTGTTGCAGTTTGATTCCAGTCATTTTTCCTCCAGGGAAATAAAAACACTGCATCACAAATCAGGCATACCTACATTTCAGGTACATTTACCTACAAACTAATTTTAGGGTTTTCTAATGTTCTGCAGTAAATAAAAGGAGTTGCTATCATCTTTATAATATCTTACTTTAAACTGGCTTCACACATTCAAAAACCTGGAGAAAAGAAAGAAAATCCTAAGACATTTGACCTTACCTTTCCGAGATGGCAATCAAGAAGCAATATACTATTGCCACTAGGCTGCTTTTCAGCATAAGAATGAGGTAAATTGCTTATGGTTTTAACTATTTAAACCGCCAAAACAACAAAGTATAGAAACTTCTGTAATTTCAGTTTGGATTAGTCGAGTATAACTTGTCTCTTTAACCATTTCTCATTAGAAGAAAAATCCAGAAGTGGCTGATTTCAGCTTTCTGGGGACTCTAACACCAGAACTGGATGAGAAAGCAGCTGTTATTTTTGTATCTGTCACATTGCTGAAGTCCTTAAAAGCTAAGAGATCTAATAATTAACTTTCCTTCAACTAGTTCTTAGAAAAGTTAGTTGATTTAAGGTGTCCATAGTTTAAATTAATCACATTTGATTTTCAACAATTTATTTTGTGGCATCAGGCTTCTCGTTTTTACACAATATCACAAGACAGCCCAAACTGACATACTCACTCCTTGAGTTTTCCCTCATTACATAAAGCTGTTTTCATTTACTTATTTATTTATTTTTATTTTATGTTTTATAATCCTCATTTCACACTAGGCCTTAGCTAGTGATTATTTTCAAGCTTTGGTTAAAAAAAAGTAAATCTTTCTCAGCTTGTTTGTTGTAACCAGATGTATTGTACAGTAACGAACATTCAAGGTTGCACAGTCTCCCTCGTTGCATTAAATGGTTTTCCTATTCCAAGGTCACTGATTGCACATCTTAGTGTGGTATGAGAAATTCTAGTGCTGCATAATTTTAGAACAGATTTTTTTCCCTTCTTTGTACCACTTAACAGTTAGAACTAGAAAGACTGTTCAGGGAATATAGTCCTCATTAGCAACTTAAGGTACTACATGCTTGATTCAGTTATCTAAACACAGAAACTTCAAGCCTGAGTAAAAAGAATAGGTTCCCAGTTGACTTGGTTGCCTAAACCTGAGCAGCTTAGTAACTTTTCAGATGCATTTGGACATCTTCTTTACTTTCTGCAGCCAGTTCAAATGGTTGCAGGTCTCCAGCAGATCTTCTATCATATCTGCTGGTCACTTGCAGATATATTTGCTATAACCAAATATTTCAAATGGCATTAAGTGTTTAAATTAAAAGTTTAAATTTAATTTAAAGTGTTTAAAAATATCTTTTCTATCTTAGAGGATATATGAAAATTTTTAAATGGACTACTGATTGTAAAGCCTTTCAAAACATCAGTGGTTAAAGCTATGTAAACACCTAGGAAGGATCCTTTCAATGTCAAAGACTAGATTGATTTAGAAAAACTACATCCACGTCTTCACTAAAGCATATCTGGCAGATTTGCCCTCAGGTAAGAGTGTCTTCAAAGTAGGCACTGCAGATGCAAATGTATTTATAACAGAATATTACAAAGATAAAACAGAGTGAATTGTGTTTAGATTTCATTTATTTCTACACAGAAATAATACTTTCCAATAGGATTTGGAATCTTAGTGATTTCATGCAATAGTTAACATATTAAGATATCACGGTCAGGTATCATATTTGTGAGTTTTCATGTCCATGCTTAACTTTAGTGGAATATGCAGAGGAATATCAAGAGAGAAGTTAAGCTGATGAATTCCTGACAAACGGAATATGTTATTAAGAATAGTACTTGCTAACATTAAAGTGACTAGGAATGGCACTGAGGGAACTTGGATAGACAGCCAATAATCATATTTCCTACTGAAGGAAAAAGTGCAGTCTGGGTGGCAAGGAAATATTAAACGCATTCTCAAAGAAAATGGCAAACTTCCAGGACTAGCGATATCTTCAGCTTCTGTCTGTGTCTTTGTGACAGACACAGCGTCTTTATCCTTCCAAATAATGTCTGGCACCTGCACATCTTTGACTGCTATCACACGTTCCTTTTGTCTTTTAGAAAGTGTTTTATTTTTGTAGCATTCCTCTAAAAATGAAGGCGTTTTAGCTATTTAAGTGGAGTTTGGAACTCCTGGAAACCGCAGAGTATGAAAAACAATACCTCTGTTGATTTTTTTTTTTTTTTCTAAACTGTATTCTTTACAAATCTAGAATATAGCAACTGGAAAGAAGTACTGAAATAAAGCATTATCTACAAAATTGATATGATTCATGCAGCCATATGTATTTGAGCAATATATCCTAGATTCCTTTAAAATAAATTAAAGTATGCATTTTCTGGCCTACTTTACCAGATTTCAGAGTCCTGAAATTAGTTAACTCTCTGATTCACAGCAGCAAACAGTTTTGTAGGTGGCAAATAGAGAAATGTATAAAGTGCAAAGAATTATATTTGTACAATATAGCCTTTAAAAAAAAAAAAAAAAA
Organism: Merops nubicus; assembly: GCF_000691845.1. Classification (NCBI taxonomy): domain Eukaryota; kingdom Metazoa; phylum Chordata; class Aves; order Coraciiformes; family Meropidae; genus Merops; species Merops nubicus. Next base: position 2,577 of record NW_008614114.1, on the reverse strand, counting down.
AAAAAAAGTCCTGAAATTAGTTAACTCTCTGATTCACAGCAGCAAACAGTTTTGTAGGTGGCAAATAGAGAAATGTATAAAGTGCAAAGAATTATATTTGTACAATATAGCCTTTAAAAAAATCTTAACGAGCTTTTGTAAACGACCATAAAAATGTCCTTAATGAAGGCAGAGCCTTACAGGGAGCTCAATTAAGAAAAATATCAGAAGATAAATGCAAGAATGCACAATAAACAGTAATTCATAAAGTCACTGAAATGAACTTTTTTTTAAAAAAAAAATTTTATTAAAAGCTTTTAAAAAAATTTGAAAGGAGCTGTTAAGATTAACTTTCTGGATGTTAAACATTTCTGGCAATCAGGTTATTCATTTATTTAGGAGGCTGTTTAGAAATAAACTTTACTTTTTGTACCAATTCCATTTTTAAACAGTTCATCAAGCATTCACGGTCTCTGTCATTGTCATGGTATTTATAATGACTCCACTTTCTTCAGTTCCTCTGTGGCTGAATTACTTCTCTTAGGCAACAACAGCATTCTCAGAAGCTATGTTTGTCTCAATTTCTGTGCTCACCTAATGGTACGACTGTGTGAAAAATAAAATCTAAGTGATTTATTTTTCAAATTCATTGAATATCACAGAATCACAGAATGTTAGGGGTTGGAAGGGACCTCTGGAGATCATCGAGTCCAACCCCCCTGCTAGAGCAGGACCACCTAGTCTAGGGCAGGTCACACAGGAATGCATTCAGACAAGGCCTTAAAAGTCTCCGAGGAAGGAGACCTCCCTGGGGAGCCTGTTCCAGTGCTCTGGAACCCTTACAGGAAAGAAGTTCTCCAACATTTTGAAGTGGAACTGCCTGTGCTCCAGCTTGTATCTATCACCCCTCATCCTATTGCAGGGTACAAGTGAAAACAGGTTGCCCCTTTCTTCTTGACACCCAGCCCTCATATATTTAGACACAATAATTAGATCCCGCCTTTGTCTTCTCTTCTCCAGACTAAAAAGCCCCAGATCACTCAGCCTTTTCTTATAAAGCAGGTGTTCCAGTCCCCCAGTCATCCTCTTAGCCCTCCACCAGACAATCTTGAGTAGATCTCTATCCCTCTTGAAATGGGGAACCCAGAACTGGACACAATACTCCAGGTGAGGTCTCACCAGGGCAGAGTAGAGGGGGAAGAGGACATCCCTTGTTCTGCTGCATACACTTTTCTGAATGCACCCCAGGATCCCATTGTCCCTCCTGGCCACAAGGGCACACTGCTGTCCCATGGAGAACTTGCTGTCCACCAGGACTCCAAGGTCCCTCTCCATAGAGCTGCTCTCTAGCAGTTCTCCTCCTAATCTGTACTGGTGCATTTTATTACTCCTGCCCAGGTGCAGGACTCTGCACTTCTTGTTGAACCTCATTAGGTTCCTCTTGGTCCAGCTCTCCAGTCTGTCCAAATCTTGCTGAATGGCCGCACAGCCTTCAGGTGTATCAGGCAAACCTCCCAGTTTCATGTCATCAGCAAACTTGCTGAGCAGACACTCCATACTGTCATCAAGGTCATTAATGAAGATGCTGAACAGGGCTGGACCCAGCACTGACCCCTGGGGGACTCCACTAGTTCCAGGTCTCCAGCTGGACTTGGCACCATTGATCACCACTCCTTGGGCTCTACTGTGTTGCCAGTTCTCATCCCATCTCACTGCCTGTTCCTCTAGCTCATATTTTCTGAGCTTACTCAGGAAGATATTAACATAAACCATGATTTTAAAAAATATATCTCACAAGTACTGGAATTTACACTGCAATTAACTGTATTTTTAGTGTAATAAACAGAAGACTTGGACAACTAGTTTAAGCCGTTTACCTTGAAGAAGAGATGCAAGTTTTTAAATCAAGAATTTCACAGCTTTTTCCCTTTTTGGACAGGAAAAATAACTTCGTACCCTAGAGCAAGTCTAAGCTATAAGACTAGTAAACTTGACTAATAGAATATGCTGTAAATTTTAAATACAACATATTGTAGATATAACAAACATGACTAAATGTTCCTATTGATCATTAAAAAGTAACCACAAAACCTTTCAACATCTTGTCAACATCAAAGGAGTATTCTGAATTATTATGTTCTTAATAGAATAATGCAAGCAACAGAACTTAGCTAAAAGATTCTAATGTGACAGGTATATATTGAATAAACTTTCTCATGTTTAAAATAATTGTAGATCTGTATGATTCATAGTTTCTTTTCTTTTCTCTTCTCGGTGGTATTTTTTTCCTGCTTAATTAAACTGCAGTCTTATTTTCCCACTCAGATCAGTTTTTGGTTAAGCGCAAATAGCATGCCTCACTCTTGGATTTAAAATTTCAGATAGATCACTTTTAGCAACAGTCAAAGGGTTATTCTCTGAACCGTTTTCCAGTCAAGCTCAGTTAGATCTTAAACATGTGGGAATGAGTAGACTCTACATGAAACAAAAGTCTAAAGCTTAAATTTTAGGTGAAACTCTTCTAAAATCAAGAATGTTTATATTTGTGTTTTCTCCCCAGACCAATAGATGGATAAATGTGGTGGTTTAAACCACTTT